>NC_026145.1:1834072-1849740 GCF_000512975.1 Sesamum indicum
TTGTGTAGAATTTTTTTATCACAGGATGGGCGATGGTGTTGCGTAGAAAATGGGGGAGAGTTGTTAGGAGAGGATGTGGTTCTGATTTGAGTCAGCTTTTATTTTAAAAGGGTCAAGATATTTGAGAAGTGTGTGTGTGTGTGTTAACCTAACGTGTGCAACCACAGCTGAGAGAACACTAAATATGGAGAAAAATAGGGGTGTACTTTAGTTTCTGGCAGAATTTGGGCCATCCGATTGAAGTTCCTCAACGCAATTTTAGATGGTTTACGTGTCCTAATCTTACATGAATGTTTTCTGGATCTAACAATAAATTTCATGGGAAGGGAAAGGAGTCGAAGACAAAATGGTGGCCCACATTCCAAAGTCTCCAAAATGACTATCGCCCGTGGGATAGAGAAAGAAAGGGAGGATCAGCTTCACATGGTGATCTACCATTAAAAATTAACAATTTATTGTTATTATTTGGAAAAGTTAAAAATGTGTTATTATTACAATGAATAAAAACATTAAATAGTCAAGATCATAATATTAAAAAGAGGGTGGAGAAAAAGAGAAATTTTGAGAGGACAGATAAAGAAATAGAATATAGAAAGTAAAGATATGGTTGGTTCATTAATTATTTACAAGCATGTCTCCTAAAATTTAATTTTATTTTTAATTTCTAAACTCCTCACTTAAGGCAAGAACATTTTTTCTTTTTTTCGTCCAAAAAAATATGGAGGACTGGTATATGGAAATAAATTTGGTTACTTTGGAGAATATGATACCAAACATAGATACAAATCCTTCCATATTATGGCAAAAAGTGCGCTGCTTCAATTATATGACAATCAAAATGCACATCCTGTCTCCTAAACCCAAGAACCAGAAATTTTTTGGTGCAGCAAAGTTTGAAAAAGAAGATCAAAACGGAAGACATTTTAAAGTTTCCATACACGAATTCAACCTAAAAATACCAATGATTGCTTAACATCAACGAAAACTGTGAAGTAGTAGATTTGTGCATATACAAAGCAAACAAAACTTGAAAGCTGCCCAAAGAAAACTTCACCAGCCAGAAATCCCAATTGCAATTAAGAAATACATTTAAACGAATAGTAATCTTAACCACTGATCCTGGGTGAAGCAAATGCCGTACCCCAAAAGACGACCTTTTCAATTTAGAAACAAGGATAGAAAAAACTTAAACCACTACTCCATTACTTTTTTCCATTGACCCAACCAAACAATTCGACTCCAGTTTCGAATTTCAGATCATTGCAAAATCAATTAAGCCGTAAAAAAAATTCTCAATCACAGCTGGAACATCCCAATTTCATATCCACAAAGAAAGCAACATTCAATTGGGAAAAATTAACCGACTAAAAACCTCATCCTCACGTGCCACTCGCGTGACAAACTTTCCCAGGCGAGGAATAACTCACACAGTATTCAAGAAAAAGAAAACAACAAAGAGAAAGGGAAACAGCTTACCTCAAAATTCGATGAGACGGAGAAGCCGGACGGTGACGGAAGTTCAAATAACCATTACCGACACCGTTGCTCTTAACAGCATTAATATTGTTATGCTGATTTGAGTTGGGATCCTTGCTACTATTATTGTTTAGATCCGACCTAACGACCCGCCGTTCTACCCGGGCCGTTGCCCGCTGAACCGGGCCCGAACCGTTCGGGTCAGTATTATTCACCTGGACCTTCATGCAGCGTAACCTTTTACGGTTCCCCCACTGCAACACGAAGTCAGACGACGTCGTGGCGGCTGACCTGGACTCGGATCTCAATAACAATCCGTCTCTATTGGTGGAATGAGTGTTCTTCCTCTCCATCTCCTCTTTTGTACACCTGTCAACCACCGTCAAATAACAATCCGTCTAGCTATTAACGGAGGTTTATTTGCTGTTATCTAAACTCTGGTTAAATTTTGAGAATAAAGAAAGAAAAAGGAAAAAGGGGAAACAACTGGATTTACATAAATTTCTTTGCCAATTGCAGGTATTAATCTTGAAAAGGAAAAGGGGTAACTAAAATCAAAACATTTCCAGAACTCGAAACCAATGGAGAGGAGTGGTCCGTAGTGCTAAATTTTGAGCAGATTAAAGAGCGGGAAAAAGAAGGAAAACACAGAATAGGAAATTGGGAATAGAATTCTGAAATCTTAGAAACAAATTGGGGAGGCGTGGTTATCATTTTTTAATGATGAGATTTTGGTTTTCTGGAAAAATAAAATTTAAGCATATTTAGTATGGTATGGTCCCTTCTCCGAGCTAATTTTTTCTGTGCCCTTGAAAGATCACCAGAATTCTTTTCATATCTGAATTCGGGAAAGAATGAGGAAAGGTACTTGGAAATTTAACTCCTGGATTTCAGTACAAGATAAGTGTTGATATATTCGCACAAAAATTACTTCAAAGCTTCAAAAACTGGGCTTCCAGCAAGCGAATTTGAAGATTTACCATAGCAAACTCTCGAAAAAGTCAAAATTGGTGCAACCATTAATTTCTTTGAAAAGCTTTTCCAGAAAGGAGGAGATACAACGCTCACCAAGTTTTGAGAGAAATCATGATTTTTTTCGGATTATCAAGAGGGAAAACTTTTGGAAATTTTTACACCAGACACTTTTGGGGAAAAAACTTCGATGAAGATGAATCTGAACTTTTTGGAGTAGACTTTCTTTCTTCCAGACTAAAGCACCATTATCTTACCTTGGAATTTCTATTCTCTTCACTGCACTTATTCTTCTGCGGAGACAATAATTTCTTTCCTCTTGCTTTCAGAATCCGATAAATCAGTAAGCCAAAAGCGTTTGAATCTGCAATAAAAGAAGCCAGAATTTCATTAGCAAGATGCAAATTCAACTCTCATTTTCTCATCTTCTCCAGAAGACGAACTAATTACCTTATGTATTCCGAATTTTGTTTCAAACATTCAGATTATCCTCTCAAGAAGAGTTTCAAGAGAGGTGAGCAGATAACATCCGCTAAAAAAATACGGAGGATTAACAACGATTCCGCTGATATAGTCTTCAAATGCTCGTATTTAGCAATATCAAGGAGAAATAAGAACAAATCAGTGCTTATATTTAAGGTCTCTGTATTCAATTCCGATCTTTTCAACCAGGAAACTGATCTCAAATCTCCCAAAAGTTGTACCTGTCAAACAAAATTCCAGATTAATTTCCGGAAAAAATGAATGCAAATCAACAAAAAAGAAATACAACAACAATTACGAACCTCGGACTCAAAAATTCCGTCCTGAAATCCAATCAAAAGCACATCAACTTTTCACAAGTCCGTGAACAGAATCAAGCTTCAATATCTTCTCAGGAACAACCCGAAAATGTGCCTGTAATTCAACAACCATCATTCCAGAATATACATATTAAACATCCAAAATTGCATATTCAAGCTTGCAAAACTAAGAATCTTCATTCGTCAAAATAGAGTTTTAGATGTCTGTTTACATTTAGATTCACCACATTTCCACTCACCAAATGTTACTGGCAAATTTTTCTGCTCCTTTATCAATTTCCCAAAGTTATGACAAAACTATTACACACACACACACACACACAGAGACACAGAGAGAGAGAGAGAGCTCTTTCTTCTTCTTCTTCTTCTTCTGCTTGTAAATGATGAATGAAAAGAAAATACGAAACAACTCTGTTTTCCTCTTCGAACCACCATTTTTATACCCTGCAGGTTTTCATCTTCCATCTACAACCCTTGAAAAATAATGGACGGTGTAGATCGCTTCTCGTTTTTCAGCTGCTTTAGACGGCGTTTCTGTGTCCCACATAAAGACCGGATTTCGACTAACGACGTTAATTAGTGGGACGGAATCTTTCATTCTGTTAGTTCGCCGTTTATACAATATTTTATTTAATCATGGAGCCCCCTCGGTACCCGGTCGCTGTGGCATTTAGCATATGATTAACCTAACTTGGGTTAGCTAATCCACTATGGTTAAGTTAATATAATCCTCTGTGTTTGCACTTGAAATACACTCACTTTGGGGAACCCAATAAATCATAAAAAATTCCTTTTGTAGGTTTCTTGCGATTTGGATTTGAATTTTTGGTTTCATACAATAATTACACTTTTCTCTCTCAAATTTTCATATAATTACATATAGAATTTTTATGATTTAAAAAATTATATTTAATACCTCCGCGACTTGCTTTCATCTAATAAATAAGTTTCTTCATTAGTCAAAATTTATTGAATTTTGTGATATTAATAAAAAAAAATCTATATTTATCCTCAATTAACTTATTACTGACTTATTGTAAGTCAAATAGATCTTTGTTAGTGAATTTTGACTAACAGAGGTACTTATTTGTTAACCGGAAGTAAATTTCAAGAGTGCTAAATGTAATTTTTCAAACTACAGAAAATCTATGTGTAATTACACTAATACTCAGAGAAGGGGATTGTAATTATCCCTTATATTTCCAGTCCCATATAATTTAAAAACGTAACAGATATGATCTCATATATTAATATTGTGGGATCAAATTTTTTAGGTTTTGGGACTTATCAAATTTTTCTTTTCTTTTCTTAACATTACATCAATATGTTAAGAAAGCAGACAACAAATTACAATAACTTTCAATTAAATCAATACATCAATATCAATATACTAAAAATAATAAACAATAAATTAGAAAGAAAGTAGTCAATAAATTACAATAATTTTTTATTCGACCAATACATTAATATCAGTTTGCTAAACAATAAATTACAGTAACTCTCGACAAATTATAATAACCCACATAAAGTGAACAAAAAGCCACACGTCTCGAACGCATGACTTCAAACTTGATCATGGAGCTTAATTTCAGACTCGACCACTGAATTAAGACATTATTGACGATACTCTGTCCTATTTATTATGTATAACAAAAATAATGAGTAGTGTATAAACTTTAGGTAGGATAAGTCATTCAAAGTGCGCTTCCAACTCAATAACCACGACTCTACACACAAGTGCATGCCTCCATTTATGGAGTTCACGCAATATATACGTTTAGCTGCATTTCCAGTTATTCTTGGAGGGCTTTAAGTCGAAAAAGTTTGTAAATTAAAATTTTAAATATTATAAATTTTATTTTACTTGTATTAATTATAAAAATCGAATAATATAACAAACACTAGAATTTAATGGGCAATTTGACAAAAAATGTACATATTTGTATATCTTATTAAAATAATCACTTATGGTTAAATTTGTATGATTTATTGTTTCATTGAAAATTATTAAATTCAATTCAAAATAAGGTTGGTCGAGCAATGAATTATTAGAAGCAAGTTAAAAAACAAATATATATATATATATATATATTTTAATATTTTAAATAAAAAATTATTAAAAAATAGTATCCGTAGTTTCTACATGAGATATCGATGTACTTGGATATCCAAAAGATATGATGGAATTTTTCAAATTATGCTTTAAACTTTAAAAAAATTGAAAGTTAGACTAATCTAATACTTATCGCATCATTATTATTATGTTGATTTGTCGGACAAAATTGAATTTTTTTTTATGCATTATAATCCTTATTAATATTATCTTTTTATAGAAATCATTTCAAATATTGACATAATTTTCAAAAGTAAAGCGAGTTTAGCAAACGATAAAATATTCATATACAATTTTTCAGAAGATTGATCTCATAATTGTACTATCATGTATAATTAATTTTGTATATGAGTTAATCGAATATGAACGTCACCTCCATCTCTTACACTATGTACACGATTCGATGTTTTTGAATTTTAAATATTTTGAACTGATTGAATTTTTTTTTTATTTTTTTAGAAAAAAATGAACAACTCTCAAAATGACGTAGAGGATTAGTGGTTAATATTAAAAACATTATCAATATATCACGAAATTAAGAATATTAAAAAATTTTGGAATATTTTATATAAATAGGAAAATTTGTGGATAGTTTTAGACCAATATAAAAACTAAGAGAAGATTAAAAAGTTCTGTATATAAGTTTAGAAACTTTTATAGTATTTAAAAATATTATCAAAACAGTTTTTGAAAACTTCTCACGACACCATTAAGAGTAATCTTCACCGTCCATTTAAAGAACCAAATATATAAATATTGGATTGAAGTTCATTTTTAATAATCAAGTTTGGATGTCAATATTTTCATCAAATTTTTCTCATTAAGATCTTTTACTTATTTACACATTATCTAAGTAAGTAGAACGAAAAAAAATCAATATTGAAAAATTTAAAACTATGCATCACGCACGACAAGAGTTTTTGAAAACTTCTCACCATAAGATTAAGATTAATCATCACCATCTATTTGAAGAGCCAAATGAAAAGAAATTTGGATTGCAGTTCGTTTCTAATAATCGAGTTTGTATACCAATATTTTCATCAAAATTTTCTCATTAAATTTTTTTACTTATTTACACATTATTTAAGAAAGGAGAAAGAAAAAAAATCAATATTAAGAAATTTAATAATATGCATCATTGCGCAACGCGCGTTTATTTTACTAGTTGTAGTAAATCAGTAGAGACCACTTAAGTTGCAGGTTGTATTTTAAAAACAGAGTTTGGTCAAGAACGTTGAATTACGTTGATTGATGTTACCATATTATACATTTATGATAATTATATGAATATAGAATCTATATATAACGTTTTAGAGACAGATAGAACAAAACATGATTGCGGCAAAAATAAGGGCACATCTGGCAATAATTATACCCTATATACAATATTCTAATAATTAGAACTGCTTTCTTAAAAAAAAAAATATTTGTTTGATATTCATTTCATGGTCTCATCTGACAATTTCGCAAGGCTCCTGAAGGCTCTCCAGGAAAGTCGAAGCTCAATAGCAGCTTGCTAAACCTATGGCACACAAAACACACATTGACAATATTATTCAATTCAATGGAGAACATTTTTTTTGGAATAGAGAAGGGTCCTCAAGTGCTGAAGAATGTTGGATAGCCCCTAGTTGATGATTGGACTTGCCTAAAAACTTCTGAGAATGTATCACAATTCAACTCTTACATATTCAACATAACTTATTAGCTAGTATAAACATGTAAGAGCTGAATTATAATACATTATCATAAGTTTAAGGCAAATTCCATTTATCAACATGGCGGCTTGTAGCAGGTTAAACAGTCTTTCGCATTATGGACCCTTCTAGATTTCAAAATAAATTTTTCAATGAGATGAACATTGTTGTTAGTGTCTGTTTTGTGTTCCATAGCTTCAACAAGCCACTTTTGAGCTTCAACTTTTGTCGCAGAGGCCTTGTGGACTACCAAATCAGACAATAAAATGAATATCAAATGAAGATTTTCCAAGAAAGTAATTATTAAATATTGAAAGGGGTAACAATTTACAGAATAGTGTATCTTGGGTTTAATTATTACCAAAACGATGTGCCATTATTTTGGTCTCAATCATGTTTCTTCAATCTATTTCTGGGACGCTACATGTAGATTCTATATCCATATAAACGTTATAAATGTATAATATGGTACTATCAGCTGCTTTACTAATATATACCAATTAATGTAATCCATCATTCTTGACCAATCTCTGTCTCTGAAATACAACTTACAATTTAAAGTGGTCTCTGCTTATTTACTATAATTTGTAAAATAAGTGCGGCATTGTGCATGATGCATAATTCTTATTTTTGTTCAATATTAATTTTCTTTTTCCTTTCTCCTTTCTTAGATAATATGTAAATAAGTAAAAGATTTTCATTGAGAAAATTTTGATAACAATATGGATATCCAAACTTGATTATTACAAATGAACCCGAATTCAATATTTTTACATTTGGCTTTTCAAATAAACATTGAAGATTAATCTTAGTCGTACAGTGCGAAGCTTTAAAAAACTCTTTCAAAAATATTTTGAGTTACTATTAAAGTTTCTAGACTTATATACATAACTTTTTTAAAACTTTTCTTAATTTTTATATTTGTCTAAAACCTTGCATCCACAAACTTCCGTACTTATATTAATTATGTTATTTTTTTAACATTCTTAATTTCATGTTGTATCTATAGTGCGGCAAGATTACACTTTTTTCCCATACAATATGGGATTCAATACTTTTAACCCTCTCCTTACAAGATTTTGAAAATGGTTCTAAAATTGAGAAAACTCGAAATATTTGGTAATCTGCTTTACAAAATTTTCACAATGGCCCCAAAATTGTGAAAAATAGATACATTCAGGCCTTTGCTTTATGAAATTTATGAGACTAAATATGTCAATTTTTTTTAATTTTAAAACTATTTTAAAATTTTGGTACAACAATATACATATTGTAAGAGACGAGATGACATTCATGTTCAATTAACTCGGCATAAAATTAATTATTCGTGATAGTAAGATCATGAGATTAATTCTTATGAAAATTTGTATATATATATATTAGCCTTTTTTTTAATTTAAAGAATTATAAAAAAGACAGGGGCTAAGTGAAGATTTCTTTAGTTTAGTAGGATAATTGATGAGATTAGCATACTTTAGAAGTGTAAAATGAATTTAATCCAATAATTTGTTATTGGAATAGCATCTAAATTATCAATTTAGCGAGTGTTTTTGCACGCTTCAAAAAAGCACTTTTTAGCTTCGGGCCTAAAAGTTCTTTTGAAGTGTTTGGGATGCCAGCTTCTGCTTCTGAAATGGCTCAAAAAAACGCTTTTAAACCAAAAGTTAAAAGCATCTTAGGGAGTGCTTTAGTTGCTTTAGCTTTTTGGTAAATAAATCCAAATTTATTTTGACTATTTTATCGTTATTATAATAATTTTAATTCAACTTTACCGTTTTTAATTTATTTTAAAAATGTATATGTAAGTTGATACGGAGTTTTTAAATAATTTAAATTTTAACAATAATTAAATTTATGTTTTTATATATTTAATATTTTAAGTTTTTATATTTATGTGTTATATCATCTAATTATATTATTTTGTTCACACATTATTATTTAAAAAATAATTATTTATTGCATTATGTAAGTTTAATTATTGTGTATGAATGAACAATTATAGTACTTAGTGGAGCATTATTAAATTAAATATATTTTTTAATATTTTTAGTGGGTCGCCTAAGCCCCTCTTCTTTGCGAAATTCTCGAATGAGATCACGAAAAATTCATGATCCGAATTCATTGGTAAGGAAGATTATCGAGATTCACTACATTAGTAGGTGGAGCAGGAAAGGCTATTCCAGACAGCCTGCTTGCTCCACGACCGTAGTCTGTGTATCTCAAGCCACAGGAATCGAACTTACTTCTTGTTCTCCACAGCTTGGGTTGTACGAAGAAGTCTTTTGTGTCACTGACGAGAACTCTTTTGATCCATGACTCACTTGATTGGGAAAAGTGCACGTCGAAGATAAGACCAAAAAAAAAAAAATCCTGATAAAATACTAATTGAAATAAAATTTATAATTTTTTGTGAAAAGATAATTATTAGTAAAAAATAACAAGTGAAATAATAAGTAAAAAATAATATTTTCTTTAACATATAGGGACAAAATAGTCTTAAATCAATTAAATTTATTTTAAAAATAATTTTTCTTCAAGCACTATCCAACTTTTTTGAAAATTAATTAACTATCAAAATTTGATGAAAATGTTTATATATATATATACTTTAAAGAGGCAAAAATAAACGCAAAATGTCAAATTATATCTTTATAGCATTTGTACAAAATCTGTTAAATTAATGATTGTATTATATAGAATTTAAGATAGTTTTAAAGGATTTAATGTAGTAAATTAAAGTCGCATTTAGGCCTTTGTTAAAAAAGTTGTGTTTATTTTATTAATATTTTAATTGTCTGAGTTGTGAAGTTTCAAATAATTGCTACCATTAAATATAATAATGAATGAAAAACAAAAACATATATATATATATATATAATGAATGTGACGACTAGTAAATATTCAGCCACTTAACATCAACAATGATAATCATAAAACCAATCCTAGAAGTTTTACATGTTCCATAGAGATAGAGCTATGCTTCTGAGCTGTGTATATACATGCAAGCAATTGATTTACGATGGAATTTGTCGTTATAGTGATATATACATAATTACACACAAAGCCAAGATATATAGAGAGAGAATCCCACTCTCTGATGTTTTAGATTCTGGTTGCAACAATCAAGCACTATAGCCTCTGTGGAGAGAGCTCCAAGAATTAGAGGGGACGTTGGTGCACGCTTGGGCAGATACCTCACCCATTTGTTCTTTATTCACACCAGCATTGCAGATATTGGCAATAGAACGCATGTGTTTCATTCCGTACTGGGATAGGGATCCACAATGAGTCTCAAATGTACGTACCTGCATAGGAGAGATAAATGTCGGGTTTTTAAGCACTCACAAAAAATATTATTATCAATATGTAGGAGATGAATTCTGATGCCTTACCAAAAGTTTAAGGCAATTCCAGTCATCAACAAGAGGCTCTCCAGCAGGCCGAACCGTATTCAGCACTTGAGGACCCTTCTCAATTCCAAAAAGAAGTTTCCCAATGAGCTGAATGCTGTTGTCAATGTGCGATCTGTGTGCCATAGCTTCAGCAAGCTGCTTTTGAGCTTCGACTTTCCTAGCAGAGCCTTCAGGAGCCTTGCGGAACTGCCAGATCAGACCATGAAGTGAAAATCAAACAATGATTTCTCGAGAATATAGTTGTTAAATATTCAAGCGGGTATGAGTAGACATAATAATATATCTTGGATTCAATTATTGCTAGAATAATGTCATTATTTTTGCCTCAATCAAATTGTTCAATCTCCCTCTGAGACGTTACATGTTCTTAACATCAAAACTGTTTTACTAATATATATCAATCAACATAATTCAACGTTCTTCACCCGGCGCTTTATTTGAAATGCAACGTGCACTTTAAATTGTCGCTGCTTAATGCTTATTTACTACAATTTAAAACTACTTCCACAACACAGTCATAGGAATACAATTATCAAATAGTGATTAACGCACAACACTAGTTATTAAGAAGTAAAAGTTCCACATACCTTATCCCAAAAATGCACGAGATCAGCATCCCGCTGGTTAACAGCTCTTGAAGAAGACAGCCGCAATGAGTTTCCGTCCACAAAAGTGAAGTTGTCGTTCGCAGGATTTGTACCCATATACGAGAAAAGATGATCGACACTTAGCTTTAGATCACCATATTGCATGACATGAGAACCATAATAAGAATTTTCATTAGCAGTTCTCGTCTTGACCTGCAATTTCCGACATAATATTTAGTGCTAAAATAAGTATCTGGAAAATGTGGAAATGTTAGGATTTATTCTACGAACACTATATCCACATGTCCGCATCATCATAAAACATCATATGTGGAAAGCAAGCAATAGCTACATTCTGTTGAAATTTCAAGCCAAGGACCTGGCTCTAACGGACTGATCAACGTAATACATGTGTTTTAACAAGATCTTACCAACTGATATTGTTGCCTCAAAGATTCAGTCCGAAGATTGTGTATGTCACTGTTCATGAAGACATAATATTAATTAGCAAGAGAGAGAACGGGGGTGTTTCAATCGGAACTAGATTAACAACCGCCTTAAATTACATGGCCAGCATTTTAACATTGCCTTTTCTTTCAAAAGGCACAACTAAAGATAGAACTAAGTCTGCTCAGAGAAATTAGTCTTTAGGTTTATAATTCGACAAACTGCAACAAGCAGTCATTTTGGCAAATATGCAAGAAAGATTTGCTTAAGTTCGAGCAAATTTGACCAACTTGAAGTTCCAAGTAGGAAACAATTGCCGATCAAAGTGAAAACTAATGCATACCTGTCCTCCATCCAGGCGACACTATACAGGTCACCCAAACAGGTTTCATATTCAGGGGGAGGACTTGGATAATCTCCCGGGCAGTAGGTTCCCCAACTACTCTCTTCCGCATTTGATGCAGTGGTTGCATATATATTCAAGCCTTCAGGAAGAAGACCTTCAAATATACTTCCAGATTCACAAGCTTCAAGGTAAAATACCTACAAATACTAAAGATCAGTAGGCTTGCACATAACTAAGATATATTTGGCACATAAATAATTTCACTCAAAAAAATAATAGGCAACAATTGATTTACCAAACTCTTGTATGTCCCAGAAGCATGTTTCTTCTTCAAAACATTGATCAGATCATCCGCATATATGTATGGACTAGTAGGCATACCTGGACATGTTGATAACATAATAAATAAGCAGCAAAGTGTAGATAACCTCAAGAGCAAGAAACATTAAAATCAAGTTACTGGTTGTCGGGAACACTGTCGAATTAGTATTCTTGCACATGAAAATCATCAAATTATAACAATGACGATATGAAATTCTAGCACCAACTAGAAGAACAAAAAGGAGTTCCATCAGTACCAAACAAAAACCATGTACCCAAGGTATTTGGTGCACATGTATAGCTGTGATATCTAAACAATGAATCCACATGAAATTATCAAATAATAACAATACAATGCCAAGGATGCTCGTAAGCACACCAAGTTCTCCGCTGTTCAAACAACAGGGACTTTATTGAATTTATGAATTCATCCATTGAACAGATAAAGGAATACGATAATCAGAAATCTTATAATCTAGCATGCTAGAGGCTGCCAATTAGCCAAAACATTGCAGAAGAATACATCATCTTCAAAGATGAGGATGAGAAATGCATAAATGTCGAGCACAAAATGAAAAAACAAGGGGAAGCAACATAATCCAAATTACACATGATCTTAAAAATTGAATATAAGATAGCATTTTCCTTCTTACACATCATAACGTATCATGTTCAGAATGTTGAAAATAATGAATTTAAGTAACATATGCGTACACATAGAGTTTAACGCAAGGAAGTTACTAACCAAGCACCCCAGGACCACCATGATCAGTGTAGTATATGAATATATGATCACTTGGACCACTGTCGACAACCTTTCCGCTACCTCCTCTAACCGCAGTTTTGTTCCCAAGAAGTACGGCAAAAAAGTTGTTGACAGTAACATCATCTCCAACATAATCCTGTTTCACGAAATATCAGCAAGCAAAAATGAAAAGTAGTTTCAACTAAACTGACAAAGGTACTCGCGAGAGAACCTTTGGAACTCCCTTATAGACATCCTCGCCATGAGGATTGTTAATGATGACTCCAGGCCTCGGATTTTCTTCATTGTAAGCAATGTCATCGTACATAAAAACAACAATGTTTTCATCTTTGAGACCACCTCTTTTCAGGATTTGATATGCATGGCATACATCAGCCTATTACAACAGTAAGACCACGATATCAGTATTAGTGATAGGAGGGAAACCAGAAAAATGAAAATTTATATAATTCTCAATTTCTCATATTTGAACCCTTTTTATTCTATGAACTGCAGGTACTGCAAACTAGCTTAAGATACTAAATGATAACACATAATTAGTAGTATAGTCAGTGGGATCACAACATCAAAACCAGCTCTCAAAGACCAAGTATAAAACCATGAAGACGTATGTTAGACACGGTAACTATCTTTTACAACATTTTCTTCCTTCTTTCTGTTCAGCAGAGCACAAACAACACTTCATATGCCCAATCATCCAAATTTTCAATCCAATATTCATCATTCATGCTTAAAGACAGAACAAATCTAGTCCTTCCATATAACGGGCCAAAAAAATAAAGAAAGGATAAAAGAATCAAGGACAAACAAATGAAGATGGTTTTGAGAATACAGAAGTCTTCAAGAAATTGTGAAAGCATCATTCTGTCAAGAAAAAGCAATTAAAACTTTCATGATCAGCTTGGCCCACTTCTTCAATTTGTCAAACAGATATAGGGACATAAAAAATTAAAGTTTATCACTATGTAAATTTGGAGTGGCCCACCTAACCCAATAATGATAAGAACACACCAAAGACAACGTTTATTATATTAGAAAACTTAGACATCACGAAATTGATTAACTGCTGTATTTTTACTTTGATGAATACTGCTCCTGTAATATACTAGCAAGTGTGTGAATCGAAACACAGCTTTTAAAAGTGAAAGCAAGAAGTAAAACCAGTCGAAATCACAAAAATCAGATATTTTAGGTTAAATCAAAACAGAAACAGAGCTCGGAACTTTACAAATGATGCTATGAACGTGATAAAAGATATAAATAAAAATTTGAAAGAGTTGATAGTTTCGGACAACAAAACTTGGACAATTTAGTCATCGTGATAACCTGGTGTCGGTAATTCCAGTAACCATTTGATCCAGCTATCAGGATAGCCCATCTCGTACCCACGGAATCATCATCATCTCCGCCGTTGTCCTCCTCCGGGCCACCGAAGAATCGGCGAGCATCGGAAGGAAGCTTGATGAAATCCCGGCCATCGGCAACGTTCAGCAACGCGAGTGTGAGGAGTAATAGCGCACCAGCGGCGTAGCGAATCGTCATCTCTCGTCTCCGGCGAGGAAACCTTGTTGTCAAATGTTGGAAATAATTGACTGGTTAGGCACGAATTTTGTCGATGATATATATAGACAGAGAGGGAAGGAAATAGTGACTTTTACGCAAAGCCCCTGATTTAGAGTGGCTTTCTCTGCTGTACTCATTCACGCGGTTCTTGCAGTGGGCCTAATTATTGTACAATACAGGTGCAGCAGAAACTGAAGAATGTACAACTGGTCGAAGAGGTCCGGGTCACCTGTTGTGCCTCGACCCGGATCCGGATGCAGGGCGGGGTCCCCTGATTGGCTGATAGTTTCGTTTGCTTTTCCAATTGCAATCTGATAGGGCTTTGCCTTGACTATTGGATAGTGGGCCAAACAAGGCATTCGATGATTGGTTGGAGTATGGAAATATCTTCTCTACGCATTAATTATAAATTGGGATAATTATATACTCTCCCATGTCAAAATTCATTGAATTTATTTATATTAACAAAAAAAAAAATCTATATATACCTTTAATTGTCTTATTATTGATTTATTACGTCAAATAAAATTTTTATGACTAAATTATTCTCATACATTTTCAAATGTTAATGCATGTGAGGACGTATATCTTTACTGTTTAAGGGTAGTTTAGTCAGAAAAAAATTATTTGACTTGCAGTAATTCAGTAATTAGTCAACCGAATGTAAATATCAATTATTATTTATTTTTTTAATATCAATAAATTTAATGAATTTTGACGAATGAATTGACTTATTTAATAGACAGGTTGTAATTATCCCTTATAAATACCTGTCATTTTAGTAGCAATTTAAATAAAATAATCGATTGAAACACACTTAATATATGTTTTTAATATTTTTAAAAACAATAAATGAATAACTGATAAAAACTTATAAACTGAAGTAATTTTAAAAATACATGAAATAGAAAATAATTGAGGGAATAAATTGTTTAAAGATACATTTATTTTATATATGAAATTGTAATTTTTGCTTATTGATTTATATATATTTTTACAAACATGACGTGTTAGATTATGGGTCGATAAAGTCAATTTTAGAATATAAATGGTATCTTGCAATCGATTGTTAATTGTATCATTTCACATCACATGACAACAGAATAATGCAAATTGGCTTGTCCTACATCAATAACAAAAGATTCAACACATATGCCACGCAAA
>NC_026145.1:1849757-1856417 GCF_000512975.1 Sesamum indicum
AGTCTATAAATTGTACTTTGTCTTATTAGATAAAAAAATTATAGCATTTTTTATCCTACAGGATAAAATTTGTGCCATGTTTGGTTCTATATCATAACCAATTTTAACAAGTGCATGCATTGATCCGTGATTGTAATTCATATATATAAAAAAATAAGACTTTTTACACTTATAAACAGCTATTCATAACACCACTGCATCAATTTTTATATACGATAATTGTACCCTATGGCACAGTGGTCACCCATTTTTTTTTTCTTTTTGAATTGTGATTCATTAATTTGTATGTTATATTATTATTTATAATATATTTTAAAATATAAAATAAAATTTATTATATGCACGGAGGAATGACGTACTGTCATAAGAAATGTGTTTTAGATATAAAGTGGTGATTTTTTACACCGTTACACCATTTTTTATGAAGCCAAAAATACCCTTCAATTGATAAGATAACTAACTTATTCAATTTTTTAAGTTTTAAATTAACTGATAAGTTTATTTTATTTATTTATATGATATAATAATTTATATATAATATATTTTAAAAATATAAAAAATTATTTATTAAATGCGCGATGATTTATTGTGATGGCTATATATATATATATATATAAAGTAGTGATATGATAAGGAGTTGCAAGATGTGCAAAAACAAGCACCATGTTTGGTTTCATTTTTGGACAATCTCCGAGACAAGACAAACACTAATGTTTGCCTCTTTGTTTTCACACTTTGTTTGTGTTTTTTTTTTTTTTTTTTTGACAAAAACAATAATTATATAATTATCAAAAATAAAAATATTACTGAACAATACATCATCATAAAATAATCATTATAAATTTATATAAAATAAGCGAGTTTTAACCAAAATACATAGTTAAAAAATTATACATAAAAAAATTATTTTTATTTTATATTTTTAAATACCCAGATATCATGCTCAACACGTGTTCGAATCATATATTTATCTAATACTATATCGAATATTTTTTTGGAGAATCT
The DNA here is from genome assembly GCF_000512975.1 of Sesamum indicum. NCBI lineage: Eukaryota > Viridiplantae > Streptophyta > Magnoliopsida > Lamiales > Pedaliaceae > Sesamum > Sesamum indicum. The sequence goes on from NC_026145.1 coordinate 1,850,763, forward strand.
CTAGATTATAGATCTTAATACGTGAATGGATATCAGAGTGAATGGGGAAAATATCCATAATGTTTGGATTCGTTTTCTGAGTGTTTTGTTGTATTTTGTGAAAATAGAGAGAGAAAAACAAAGATAAACAAGTGTGTGTTAGAGATAGTATGTATGTTTGGATTTGTTTTTGTTTGGGAGACAAAAATTACTATTCATTGTCAAATCATGTCTTTGGAGATAATTTAAAATAAGTATTATATGTTTAATGTTGTATTTTGGGAGACAAAAAAATTACTATTCATTGTCAAATCATGTATTTTTTATATATATTTATGTATATATGTGTGTATATATATATATGTATATTTTTATGCTAAAACAGTTAAAAACACCTAAATAAGGTGTTTTTTAGGATGGCAAATATTGGGTATGTTTTGACTTGTCTCGGAAATAAGTTGGAAATGAAAACAAACATAGTGATCATTTTTTGTTCCATAAATTAGGCCCGCTTCACTTTTGGTCCTATTCATTACGGAATTAGCACTTTTAGTCTGTAAATTACAAAAATTAATACTTAACAATCACGAGTCAGCCATATAGCTTACGCCGTTAAATTATAGATTAAAAAATACAAATTTTTATAAATTACAGAATTAAAAATACTAATCCCATAACAAATAGGATTAAAAGTGTAGCCGGCGACAAAAGTGCTACTTCCACAAGAGGGATGAGGGATGAATGGAAGGAATCCCAAGATACCTAATCTAGTATGTGATTGATGCATGAGATAAGTTAAAATATGTAATAATGGTGATAAAGACATGAAGCAATGGGAGGATGATCTTGGTGTTGTGATAAAGACATAAAAATACATAAATCTCCCCTGGTGTTGTGGAAATTAACTAAAAAGCTATTTGTGTTATAGAAATAGACAAAATATCCGAGGTGTTATTGAAAATTTTATAAAAGAATCTTGAAAAAAAATGCAAACAATCCCTTATGATATTGGAAATGAGTAAATTATTTTATTTTAAAAAAATAATGAAGGATAAATTGTTATTTAAAAAAATAATTTGCTCATTTATAATATTACAAGAGAATAAATTGCTATTCACCCAAAAACCTTCTTATGTGAAAAATAGACGTAACTGCATCACACGCGCCAGCAATGCGGGTACGAGTGGTATTTGCTGACCTTTTTAACAATAATGCTGGTGGGAATGCAGGAAGAAAGTAGTATAGGAGGAAGCAAAGGGAAGGAGGTGGACTAGAAGCCCAAATCCATTAACTGGACTATACCCAGTAAGAAATCCAAATCTAGCTTCAGCCCACAAAGAAAATATTAACCAACGTCTTTCCTGCTCTTGCTGATGCTCAATTTTATTATTTTTTTCAGTAAAGGTAAATTTCATTACAAAGAAAATATATGTACAATAGCTATATAGTATCACATGTTCGCCACCCATACTTTCCTCTAATATTCTATATACTGTCAAAACTTGTGTAGAATCCGGCCTATCATGAGCTAATAATTTAATATGAATCTGTTCAGTCACTAGTTCGAGCAATGCCTTCAGGGCTGCTTTGCATGTGCTGAAAAATGTTTGTTTTTATGTTTTTACACCTTATCTGTGTGTTTTTTTATTTTTCAACTTTCTATATATATAATATAAAAGAGATATGATTTGACAATAAACAATGATTTTTGTCTCTCAAATCCAAACATCAAACCTACACTACTTATTTTAAAATATTTTAAATTACCTTAAAATACAAATCCAAATATATCTATCTATTTTCAACACACACTTATTTATCTTTATTTTTCTCTCTCTATCTTCAAAACACTCAAACTACAAATTCAAACACTATGCTCGTGTTTCTCTCACATCATAAGTGATCATAAACTAATGACGCAAACAAAGCTTGATTAATAGTAGTATCAAAATGTTTCTCCCTCCACTTTCTAGTTGTCCATTGATGTAGGCATAGAATGTGGTGAGAGAGGAGTATAGTATAGGGTATTAGGTAGGGCGCTGAGGCGTGTAGAGTGGGGACGTATATAGAGGAAATCTAGGTGCCTCAATTCAAATTTCAAGTTTTTTGTGGGTGTTGTTAGGTTGCAAAACTTATTTTTTTAATATTATTTTAATAAATAACTCCACATGTTCTCTCATAATTTTTTTTTTTATAAATTACAATGGGCTCTTCTCATATTTGGTAAATTTTAAATATCGCGCATTACTGGGCGTATCCATCATATATGGAGAGAGAGAAATTTTAGGCGATTCGAGCATACTAAGCGGAATCCGAATATTGTAGCTAGTTTAATTGTGAAGAATGTTAGACAGCGTATAATTGGTATTACCTTAGCTAGCTCTGTTAGTACACATGCACTTTATAGATTGTGGCGTATCCTTTTGCCGGTTGAAAGAAACACTACTTGATTCATGATTGTTGTACTATATCTTTTTCTATTTATGAAAATTACATTTACCGATAAAAAAATATCTTCTTTTTATTTAAAAAAATTATAAATATCACCTAGAATTAAAGATAGTTAACAAATGCCCCTAGAATGGGTTGTTACTGAGAAGTATTTATTGAATAATCATTAATTCAAATAATAATTATAATTTTTTAAATAATAAAAAAATAATTATAATTATAACAAATTTTAAAAGAGTTCATAGTAATTTAAACTTCAATATAGTTAAAAAATGGGGTTATCCAATTTGATTGAAAAAGAAAATAATATACAAATTGTTGCAAATATTATTATAAATGTGAGAAAAATAATTTAAATGGGCAAATTACTATATTTTTAAGTTTGGACATAATCATAAATACTCCCCTCAGATAAAAAATAATTATAAAAGTTTTAAATAGTGGGGTAAAAATTATTATTCCACCCTTCCTTATTTTTTTCAAAAATATATATAAAAAAATGAGGGTGGTTGAAGTAAATAACTCATTTGGAATATTAATTCATAAAATATGTTATAAATATTTAAAGGATATATAAAATTATAATTTATAATTTAAAAGAATATTTTGAACAGTTCATCATAAAACTGAACGAAAGTCTACACATGGGCTTATTATCGAAAGAATTTGTAATTTTTTATATAATAAAAAATATTTAAAATTATGAGAAATTTCAAAAGAGAATATTGTAATTTATCGTAATTAAATAGTTAAATGATTGAGGATATGATAATTTTTTGGGTGGGTGATATTTTCAGATTATGATTCATGTAAAAATTTATACTTACAATTTAATTTTTTCAAATACATTTATTTATTTCATGTAAAATTGTATGTCGTAACCGACTTAATATTAAAATATTATTTTTAACTATCATGTATAGAATGAATATATTGCTCTTAAGTCCTTCAATTAGTTAATAATTGGAGAATTATCCAGTAATAATTAGTGTCAGTACTTGGAATTAGGTGGGTTTTGGGTGTAAGAAGGAGCAGTTACAAGAAATGTACAAGCCTCCATTGCTGATCTTGGAGTGTTGAACACGTCCACCCTTTTGACCTAACTCTTTATATTATTTCAAGAATCTTGCCAAACCCCACGCAAATATTGGAACTGTTATTGAAGAGAAAATTCTCAAAATTCTTCAGAAGCTTCATCTTAAAGCACAAGGATCGCGTTCCGCTTTTGTGTTATAAAGTTAGATTTTTTGGTGGGAGTTGTTGAAAACTCTAGAAGATGGAGGCGGCGACGAGCTCTAGGATTCTTCCGCACATGAATTTCAATCCGAATTCGACATCGTAAGCCGTTTCTTGATCCTTCGCGTTTTTAGATGTGATTGTGTTGTTATTTCTGTTGATTTTTGCTATACGAGCTTTTCCAAAAACAATACGCCTTATTGTTATCTTGGAACGGGTTTTCTTTTCTTTCGTATGAATTTACAACTGGATCAACGGGTGGTTCCTTTCTTGGCTTTTTGTTTCGCGTGTGTAATGTTGCTGGATCAATTGTTTGACTTATCATATTTGCATTTTGTGGAAATTCTATACAAGTGTTGTTGAAAATCTACCTTTATGAATTATCGTTGTATAGTTCGAAGTAGGAAATTTTGGATTTTGAAGTGAAGGTAGAGTCCAATATAGCTTAAAAAATAAGCCTTCACTCATATGTGGTATGTGTGTGCATAAACATGATTTTGATAGAGTGGGAATGATGTTGGATATCAAAAGAGTGAAATAAGTTTCATCGCTTCATGCATTTGCAGGTCATGCCCTCGGGCTAAATCGATGTCGATTTTCTTTAATACATCCAAAGTTTCCGCTAATTCTACTTCAAATGACAAAAGGAGTAGTGTTGCTAGAGGACTGTGTCTCAGCCGTCCAGTGCAGAAGGACTTGGATGGGAGAACGTTTTGCTCGACTGGAGTGTGCACTTATCCTAGTGATGTGTTTGAGTCATATTCCCACGCAACAGAGGAAAAAATAGGAGTGATGCTTTTGAATCTTGGAGGGCCGGAGACTCTACATGATGTTCAACCGTTCTTGTTCAATTTGTTTGCTGATCCTGTATGTACTATGTCAAAAATGCATATGCCTGTTTACTTTGATGTTGCTGCTTCTTGACACTGGTAAATTGTTATGCTACAGGATATTATTCGTCTTCCCAGGTTGTTCCGGTTCCTTCAGCGTCCTTTGGCACAGCTGATATCAGTTTTGCGAGCTCCTAAAAGTAAAGAAGGCTATGCTGCCATTGGAGGTGGTTCACCTTTACGTAAAATAACAGACGAGCAGGTATTATTGATCATGGGAGAGCAGTGTTTTTCTTTTTCCATTAATATTTTCTGTTTTCCTCATTGGGATTAAATCATTTGATTTCTTTCTTGTAGGCAAATGCAATAAAGTTGGCTCTAGAAACTAAGGAAGTTCCTGCAAATGTCTATGTTGCAATGCGGTACTGGCACCCATTCACTGAGGAAGCGGTTCATCAGGTAGGTAATTAGAAGAAATATGACTTGGCTTTATCAGATGGTAATTGAAGAATTGTGTAATTCATGCTCTATTATGTACATCTTTCTGCTGTGCAAAATATTTCGTTGTTCGATGGACTTCCTGTGAAATCAACTTAATCATCTATTGTTAAGGAATTTGGGAACTCCTTACTGCTGGTTGTTTTACTGAACTTAAACCATTTTCCCTTTTGCTGGTAAATTATCAAATGTTGTATTACCGCTTGAAATTTTGTGCAGAATGTCTTTCTTGCTTTATCATCTAATTGAGCCCAAACCGTCTCATTGCTTATCCTTCTTTTGTGGTAGATTAAGAGAGATAGGATTACAAGACTTGTAGTATTGCCACTTTACCCTCAATATTCTATCTCAACAACTGGATCGAGCCTCCGTGTTCTTCGAGACATGTTTAGGTAATACCCCTTTGCAATCTGTTCCTCATCAATTACAATGCATTACAAGTCCTGTGTGATGGCATGACCAGCTTTATTTATTACTAAATAAATTGTCATATCTTCTCAGGGACGATACGTATTTGTCCAGATTACCTGTTGCTATTATACAATCTTGGTATCAGCGGGAAGGTTATATCAAGTCGATGGCCGACTTAATCGAAAAGGAGTTGCAGGTTTTCCCAGACCCAGAAGAGGTGAGTCACCTTCCTGCTCTGAAGAGTTCGATA
>NC_026145.1:1856500-1867273 GCF_000512975.1 Sesamum indicum
CGATACGGAAAGCATTAAACATTAATTGAACTTTAATGATTGTTACTGGAAAGGTCACGCTCCTCCTCTTTTTTGTTGTTGTAGGCCATGATATTCTTCAGCGCCCATGGAGTTCCAGTCAGTTATGTTGAGGACGCGGGTGATCCGTATAAAGATCAGATGGAAGAATGTATTTTCTTAATAATGCAAGAACTGAAATCTAGAGGAATTAACAATGATCATACTTTGGCTTTCCAGGTTGGTTCTAGTTATAAGCGTTAATTCTTTTAGATCTATTTCTTTGTGTGTGGCACATTATGACGTTCAAACCAAATCATGTTATTAACCTTCTTGCTCTGGATTAAAGATCTCTTTTGGAAACTAAAATAACTTCAGAAAATGATAAACTGATTTTGGTCCAGCATTCCGTCCGTCTTGTACATTATTAGCAGAAGCTTTCTAAGGTTAGGGAGCTAAGAAGATCTTGTTTGCTGCTGGCAGACAAAGAAAATGAAAACATAGATCGATTATGGTAATTGTTCTAATTTAATTTTGTAATTTCATGCCAGAGCCGTGTCGGACCTGTGGAGTGGTTGAAGCCATACACCGATGAAGTTCTTGTTGAGCTTGGCCAGCAGGGTGTAAAGTCTCTGCTGGCTGTCCCAGTGAGGTATTACTGCATCAATGCATCATTGAAGTTTGTTTTGAAGAGATTTCCCACATTGCATATCTAATAAATCATACATGACAATGACTTCAATTTTCAGCTTTGTAAGCGAGCACATAGAAACTCTCGAAGAAATCGACATGGAGTATAAAGAATTAGCCCTGGAATCAGGCATTGTCAACTGGGGTCGTGTCCCGGCTCTAAACTGTACACCGTCATTCATCACTGATCTGGCGGATGCAGTGATTGAAGCATTGCCTTCGGCTATGGCAATATCAACCTCTAACACCACCACTGAAGAAGCTGAAAACGACATTGTTGGCTATGCTATTAAAATGCTGTTCGGTTCAATCCTGGCATTCATTTTGCTTCTATCACCAAAGGTAATATTAGCGTTCAGGAATTACATTCCATAGAAGGCAAGAAACTGTAGGACTAGGCTGTTTGTGCTTTCCACAAAAGGAGATAGCTCACAATGGCAGCGCCCCTCGTTTGTCTGCAGTGAAACATTTTGAGAGTATTTTTTCTTTTGTGGGGTTTAAGAGATACGGTATATCCGGCAGTCGGATAACATAGTTTGAATTTTGATAAAGGTATAATGGAGCAGATATAGATGAAGCAAGCAGATGCAGTGTTCAAATTATTGTACTTGGCTCATAGCACAATCCCTTTTGGCGCTGGAATTAGCTTTAGATGTCACACAAAACTGCAGGTAGAAATCGGCAGCACCTTCTGGGCATGCAGTTCCTGACTGTAATTTTTGACATTAGTTCTCCCTCAGGAGTATGAACATAATGAATTAAGGAAGTGCTATTGTGCTTGCTTGTCTGATTATTTCCATCTCATCTCATGTCAGCGGATTAGTCATTTTGTTTGTTTGTTTGTAGGAAAATATATCTCATCTCAATAAACATATATATATATATATATATATATCTGTAAACACCCTTCACTACCAAAAAAAAAGAAAAAGGGACATGGATCTAGGATTAATTAAACGTGGATTCCTTTTAAAATTTTTGATTTATACTTAACTCTCTTTTATTAGTATTTAGATCAAAAATAATGGCATTAAAAAAAAAATTGAATAAATATTTGATCACGCTCTTCATTTAATATTTCTCTTCTGTATTCATAATGAGATAAATATAATGTAGGATTGAATACATTTTATAACCTTTAAGATGTTAATAAATTACTGTTGAATTAGTAGATAATTTATAAACTTATGTTTGTGAATTAGATGTGCTAGATGTAATTTAAACAATAAAAATATTGTAAGTGACTATTGAATCTATCATTTTGATGTCCAAATATCAAATGAGATAATGTGAAGGTTGATAAAATAATTGTTTTTTCTTTTCAAATAGTAATTTTATTTAATCCCTTAACCTAGTTCTAGATCCAACGAGTTATGTTTATCAATTGGTGGGCGATACCTAAATTCAAACTATTGTAATAGTTAGTAACCAGACTCGTACCTAATTTTTCTACATTAAATCCAGACTCGAATACATATCTATTGAAACAATTTGTTTGGGAATGTATTGAAAACACCTGTAAGTACGAATATCAGTATGAGAAATTTTTTAATATTGAAAATGTATTTCTATTCATTATTTTAAAATTATTGAATTTACAAACTTGTGCTAAATCAATACGACTATTTATCCACTCAAATCTAAAATAATTATTTGTACTGGATTGATTTATACTAATCTAATTTAATTCATAAACATCATACTTTCATAATATTTTAAGTCAAACTGATTAATATATTTTATTATATATGGCATTAAAGTGAATATATTACATCATTAACATTCAAGGATAATTTTATTAATTTTTATTTAATTTAAAAGATTATAACAAAGAGACGGGGCATGTGAAGGTTTATTTAGTTTAGGGTGGTATACTTTAGAGGTGTAGAATATATTTGACTCTATAATATAGATAGATAGAATGCGGTTGTTATTATTATATTTTCTCTTTATAAACACATATAAATATTATATGAGAATAAAATTAAGAAATTATATAATATTTTTACGTATGTCTACATTTTCATTTGAAACCGCAAGCAAAAAAAAAAAAAATATATTATCTAACAGTGAATTTTCCAGTAGAGTACAAGTATAACTTTAAGCTTTTTTAAAGGGACGTATAATTTTTTGCATTTTCAAAAAGAGCTTAAATATAATTAACTCTTAAATATGTTATAATTAGTACATTTCTTTTAACACATTTTACACACCACATAAGCTATCATCATCAATATTTTATCTCACAATCAACCATAAAAATAAAAAATAATAAAAATATAATCTCAATCAATAATCTATTTTATTTTCTCAAATGAGATTAGATACCAAGGAAGAAATCACTTTGGATCCGTAGCTTCATTTTACATTAATTGAATTACTATAAGGAGAATATCATTGATTATACAACTACTTATCAATATTTATGGTCTCATAATTACTGCATATAAAAATTTCCCAAAAGACTGCAATCCGCCGCTAATCCCACTTAACAAAAAAAATTCATGCATCACCCGTGATTTTTTTCCCCTCTTTTGGAGCAATGAGTGCATACAAAAGGTACTATTAACGTGAAATCCTTAAAAAAGATAAAGGGAGCACATGAAAATATAGATAGATGCGATATGAGATTCATGCCAACACAAGAATACACGTACAAAATCATGGAAATTTCTTCAACCACGGTACGATTTCAAAATATGATATGAAATGACCATATGATCAAGACACAGATTACTCTACCAAGAAATTAGAGCAGCACTGCCAAAACCATCACCTACCAAGACCACTGATTGTATATCAACCATTAATAACTGGAATTCGCACATACTGAAAGCCCATCATGTCTTTGCCAAAAGAATTACTACTAATCTGATTGACCATTATTGAATCACCCACTCTGAAATTTCACCATGCAAGTTCCGGTGTACCTCAACACTAAATTCCATCTAATTGCTTCGACAGTACCTGACAACTGCAATATGCTGGAGGAGTTCATTACACTATCCTACAAGGATAACAAAGCAGAAAGTAGAACAAAGAGCAAGATCAAAATAGATCCAGAAATCAAAAGTAATCAAGACATGTCAAGTTCCAGATCCCAACACGAGAAACCTAAATAATCGGCCTAAAGACAGACACTAATAATTGTACGGATACAGCAGCAATACCACAAAAGAACTCTGCTCATCAACTGGGAGGCGATGCTTTGGCAGCTCCACTGGGCTGTGCAGATTGAGGTGGTGGAGTTGTATCATAAGTGCCACGTGGATTACCACTGGCAGAACCATCAGATGAGTACGCTGGAGGTTGGGAATATCCAACAGCATAAGAGCTGTTGTATGCAGGAGGCTGCTGTTGCCCATAGCTAGGTTGAGTTGCTGGTGGGGCTCCATAAGGTGGGGCTGCATACCCTGGCTGAGATGTTGGATAACCTGATGATGGAGGTCTTTGTGAACCTGAATCTGTCTGAGAATAACCGGTTTGCGCAGGTGGAGCCTGGGAATGAGGATACCCAGCCTGAGTGTAGCCACCACCTTGAGCGCTGGGTGACTGCTGCGGTTGTGCATACACTGGCTGAGTAGTTGGTGGTTTTTGAGCCTGCGGTGGACCATAACTACCATAACCAGCAGGTGTTTGGGTTCCGTAACCACCCTGTGAAGATGGGGGTACTCCATAACCCGTCTGACTAGAAGCTTGAGGTGGATAATTGGGATTAGGGACGGGTTGACCTCCAGCATTGTATGACTGTCCAGGTGCAGGTGCTTGATTGGCTTCACCCTGTGTTCCATACGAAGTGGTGTGACCATCAGGTGTTGGGTTAGAGACATTACCATAGGTTGAATTATATCCTTGCTGCTGCTGGTCATATCCTGATGCTGGGTTTGGCTGCGTCTGGCCATAACCAGATTGAGCTGCACCTGCATGATAACCACCATAGCCATCTTGACCATAAGCTTGGCCTTGACTGTAGGCTGGTGCCTGACTATAACCATACCCAGAACCATCAGTAGGAGCCCCAGGGCCTCCATGTGCTTGCTGTTGCTGAGGAGGCTGCTGCTGGTTGTAGTAATCATAGCCACCTCCCTGAGCAGTTTGCTGATTTTGTGGAGCACTTGATTGGTCCCAGCCAGTGGCATACCCACCAGAGGTGGGTTGAGGAGGATAACCAGAGTAAGAGGGCTGGTTCATGTTGTATTGGGGTGAAGGACCAGGGTACGCACCAGCCTGGGCATAGCCGTAACCAGGTTGCTGCATAGGTGGTCCAGGCTGCCCCCAGTTAGTTGGTGGTCGAGCTTGATAGCCTTGCTGAGGATATCCACCAGACATTGATGGGTTTCTCATACGATTCTGCACAATTTGTTATCACAAATGAACCAAGGACAAACTGATCGTGGGCATTTCAACAAAGATATACATCCATTTTGATACATGAACTAAACATATTAGAGACACAAGTCAGAGCCACGTAAGCTGTAAAAAGAAAGATGCAAGATATCACTTCTACATATAAATTATCATATGCTAAGCACAGTTGCATCAATACAGAGATTAGACGCCTACATACCGTTCAGGTTGGGTCGTATTATTGGATTACTCCTGCAGAAGCCCATCCTCTCCCTATTCGAAGTGAATGGGTACCAAAGAATTGCAAAGACTAAACAACAACTAAAAAAAAGAACAATGACTAAAGGCCCACAGAAGGAAAGGCCGCATATGTTAAGGCACTAAATCCCAACAATATAATTCTCTGTCCACTCAAACCATCAGAAACTAGCTGTGGCATCAAAAATTGCAAGCAAAATATTGAATAAAAGTTCAGAAGAACAGGGACTTCTGGAGTTCAGGACTCTAGCTAATAACATATATCCCAAAAGGACCAAATTCAACGCAACATAACATTCAAATTCATCCTGACAAAAAAGAGCACAAAAAAATTTGATGTAACAAAATCATTGTTGTCTCCCTCTTCCCCACATCAAAAAAAAGATAGAGGCCCCATCTGCTAATTATATTTCTCCATGGAGTAAGATTATCAATCAAACCCAGAATGCAACACCTAAATCAAATGCTTTGAGCCAAAGGATCCAACAGGAACAGAAAAATTAATCAAGAGAGAATTTTCTCAACATCTGAAAATTTAAAATAAATTGAAGGTTGTTAAGCTGGCACTATTTGGAAATAAAACTTAAAAGTAATAGTTATCTAAGTAAAAGAATGCTTAGCGTCGAGGATATAACATGAATTATTAAATCTCTAATGAAAAATATCATAAGCCCTAAGTGAAAATATAGAAAAGAAATTCCAAAGAATGGTAATAATTGGCCATCTACATACAATTCAAGCAGAACAGAAACCATACATGTTGAGAATCTCTACTAGCAGTTGACAGAAATGCACGACAAGGGCGGGCAACTAATGCAGTATACACTATACAAGGTTATAACCATATATACAACATTTCTAAGATAAGACCAAGTTAAATGAGAAATGATGGTGTCTCCACCCACCCTCTACACTCTAAACCCAGTTACATTCCCCATTATGAACATTAATATGAATTAGCATAACCTGTACAGGGTGCCTTAAACAATGAGGATAAATCACTCATGCATACAACTAAAAAAATGAATAATTCATTTAGGATGTATCCCTGATGCTCTAAGAAAAAAGAATATGCTTAGTTACCTCAATCGAACAGGGGCAAAACCTGCTTCATTCAAAACCAAATATCCAAAATTCCAATGAATTGATATCTAAAAAGGCCAAGCTGATATGTATAAAATCCAGCTATTGACGAAATTTGTTGGGAAGAAACCAAAATCTTTGAAAGAAAATATTTTAAGAGATATCATACTCAAGCTATGCAGCTTGATATAGTGTAGAATAACAGTGATAACCAGGACCCATATGCTGCAACTAGAAAGTAATTATGTTCAAACCAGATATCAAAGAGTTCTCTCTCCCACGGATATTAGAGCAGCAAAGGCTGGATTCCTCCATCCAGGGATCAATTTGACAATACTGGCTAAAGATCTGCACGCCTCTATATTCATGGAAACATAGGGTAGGCAGAGAGACAAAATTGCAGTTTGAACAACATTTACTGGGAAAATCACCAATAACATGATAGAGAAGGAACAAAATAACAAGAATAATCCACTTGATGCATTTTGTATGAGAGATAAAAGAAGTGCTGATTATGTCCCAACTCTGGCAAGAGTCAAGTGAAAGTAGAACAATGAAGATGACCAAAAGTTGATAAAAATTGCCAAAGAAAATAGCAAAACAGTACCTCAAACAGGAAGGAACTGTAAGAAAAGGATCAATTGCAACTGCTAATGTACTCAAAATTGGGTTTCTTCCAGAGTATATAATGAAATACCATTCTAAATGGATGGAGAAAATCCTGAATATGGAACCAGGTTGCTGTGATTTATCAGACATCATTGAACATCAAAAAGGAATCTATGAATTTCCCATTCTGGAAACAATCAGTTATTTGAAAACAACCTGGGATTGAGAACCTTAACAATTTCTAGGGAAATCCTTGTAACGAAGTGGAGAATCATTACCCAGACAGCGGATGGCAACCAAATGGACATGAGCATGCAGAACATTCAACAAGGACAAGATATTGCATAAGATAAACTAACAAGGAGAATCAAGTAATCAGAAAAAGAAAGACAGGATGGTAGGGTACAAAGACTGAACCAACTTAGGAAAACAAAACATTAAAGTATATCATAATTTAAGAATAGACAAATCCACCATACTGAAGAATGAACTAGATCTTGTAACTTTTTAAAATAAAATTTCAAGTAACATCCAGCAACGTTCAGAATATTAGAAATATAGCCATTCTGTTTCATGCTTTCATGTGTGCAAAATAAAACCTAACATCAGTCCAGCATATTGGAGCAAACCCAACGGTTCCAAGACATGCTGATTTTCTTCCACACAATCACATAATGAATCAGAACATGCAAGAAGAAATGCGCAGGAGTGTGCAACCATTGAACAAACCTCACTGATGACTTCTTCAACCAACTGTTTGGCAGCCTCAATTTGTTCACTAGTCCCATCAATTTGTACAGTCCTCTCTTTCGACATATCACCAGGTGGCAAGTGCAGAGGTATAACCTGCAATATTATGGGGAAAATGCTTCTATCATGACAATGCAGCATTCTCAATTATACAGCAGAATAAAGCGTCAAATTCTAAGGAAAAATAGGACCCAGAGGTCTTTAGAAATCTTCAGACAATAGGTGGGAATAGGCAAGCCAACCTGAATACGAGCCCCCGTCCTTGCTTGCATATTTTTAATGGTTTCACCTCCTTTACCAATAACAAGACCCACCTGAAAATTGCCATCAATTAAATGAGAGCCAATAGACAGATAAAATGAGATAGCAAATAAACACAATACAATGATTACCTTATTGTTGGGGATCTTCATAACAAACTGCTCAGATCCAGATGGTTGCCCAGTTAACCGCCGAGAAACTATGCCAGAACCACCTGCTTCAGCCTGTCTCAAATGATAGCACACCATTACCACACAGAGGAAGAGATTAAATTGAAATTAAGATGTATCCCCAATGCATGGTTCTCAACAAATTTTCACCATCCGGTTGGATGAGATGGAGCAAATTAATTAAATGCAGTACCTCAGACAGAACATCATTGATAAGCTGCTCAGCCTTGGCTATTTGATCCGGAGTACCCATAAGTTCAACCCCTCTAGTAGCAGAATTTGGGTCCGCATCCATGTCTCTAGTGACTTGAATCTTAGCCCCCGACTGAAGCTGTAGGTATTTGATAGTCTCTCCACCTTTGCCTATAATCACGCCCACCCTGGCATTTGGTATCTCAATTTTCTTGCTTGGACCTGGATAACCAGAGGATGGAACTTGTGGTGGACCACTCAGTCCCAAACCCAAAGGCTTCTGGCTACCTGCAACAAAGCATCCTTTACAATGAGTTTGGCAAGTTCCAGTCTACTTAGCTCAATTAAATGACAACTGCCTAATAAATGAATATATTTGAGCCATGAAAGACTTCACATAACAATCTTGTAAAATTTGAGAAGGCGTTGATTTATTTTATAGAAAACACAAAGATGCATGGGCATACCGCAAAAGTTTATAACGGGGATACAAAAATTTGTAAATACCTGAATACTCCTACCCACCTGCTGATTTGAGTGTAAATGTAAACGACAATACACGCACAAACATACATGCATGTACCGAACACAGACAGAGGTACACTGAGGAAAGTCTAAAGTTAACAACGCATCAAACGCCAGACCAACACGTCCAAGTGGTAAGAACACGTGGTGCACTGAAAATTTCGAAAAATCATAGATAATAAACCCTACCATAATCACTTGAATCAAATCCCCCAGTACCGCCGCCTCCGCTCTCAACTCGCGCTCTTTTAGACGGATCAGCGTTGTTCAAAAGCCTAGCCGCGATCTCTTGTGCCTTCTGCTTCGCCAGCTCGATCTCGTTCATCGGAGGAGGCACGCTGTTGTAGGTAGGCGGAGGCGCAGCCGAGTCCGGCGGCGACGAGAACCCGGTTGCTCTACGGCCCACAGGCGACGGAGAATCCTCATACTTACGCTTGTTCGATTCGCCGCCTACGGATGAGTATAGCACCTCTTCTGCCATTACTGTAAATCTGTTGGATGTCTGTGCAGATAAAGAGATTGAGAGGAGGGTTGTAAAAACCCTAGATTGAGACAGAGAAATAGATAGTGAGACACCACGGATGAGGGCTTTTATAGTCGGCTACTCGGGGGATGACCCACTCTAGATTTTTGTCCCGCGGGGTCTAACGGATATAAGTCGAAAATATCAGCCCATAAGTTTTATTTGTATGATTTACAATTTGGTCCCTAAATTTTAATCTTATTCCAATTAACCCCACTAGAATCCTGCAGTTGCATTGCATCAAAGTTTAAACCCTATCAGATTCACAAATTGGTAATACAGAGGTCCCGATCTGTTTTGGTGAAATTATAATTTTTTTAAGATATTTCATAATTTACAAGATTTATTAAATATTTGATTTTTCTTTTACAAAAATATCTTATAAACTCTAAAATTTATCTATAATATTATAAAGCAAAGCGGTCTTATCTGTACTATATAAAAAGAAAGGCTTTTTTCTCTCACAAATGACACTTATGACACCGTAACACCAATTTTATTATTATACCAATAATACCCCTAAGTTGATATTTTTGTTTTTTCTTTGTTGCTTTATTTCTTTCTTTTTTTTCTCTTTTTAAAAATATGATGTATTGGTTTATATATATTTTTTATATTCATAATATATTTTAAATCGTACAATATTATTTATTATATGCACGCAGGAAGGTCGTGCAATGGCTGCTAGTAGATACAAAAGGGTAGTTCTCATACCACTTACATCAATTTTTTTAAATACCAAAAATGCCCTTCCATTGATAGATCCTATTTAGCTTCCCAATTCATATTAAATTAATTATTCAATCACGTCCTTAATAAAATTAATTCCATGCAATTACTGCACTCCCAAATTAAATTTACTCACTTTTGTTTATTTTATTGGTAATTAAATTAAAAATAACATATTAGTATTTATTGTTTATGTAAATATAATCATCGCTACTATAATATATATTGTACAAAGTTTTAATTTTTTATTTATTGATAATTAGTGCATTAAAAAAGTTATCAATAGCTTTTGCACGTGAGGTTGTAAGGCAATAATAAACTTTAATATACAGGAATAAATTAATTATGATGTTTAATAAAATAAAATTATGTGCGCATATACTGGGCAAATTTATTTAAATAATGCAGAAAAAAAAATTTAGAGATTTGGTGTGCTTTTAGAATTGTTAGAAAATTGAGCGGCACTGCAGTGCCAACATTTGCAATTAAAAAAAATATTTTCAGTGTCACCGCAGTGATGAACCGCGGTGACACAAAAATTTTAAAAAAATATATATATAATAATCCACCACGGTCGCTGATCGCGGTGGATTGCAGAAATTTTAAAAATATATATATATATAATATGCCACCGCGGTC
>NC_026145.1:1867396-1869670 GCF_000512975.1 Sesamum indicum
TATATTTGAACCTATAATTTTTTTTTTTAATGAACTTAACCAAATATCCTCTTAATCCGATCATTATATATATATATATATATAGGAGACTGGTAGTTCGTATTATTATAAATTTCAAAATATTTTAAGTATGTATCAATATGATCGTTTGATTTGTTTCACTAAAAGTGAACCAACATATGTATGTTGTATGAACTCAAAAGCCAAATAGGGTATAATGTAATTTATCTTCCTGATAATATTATAAATGAGCAAATTATTCTTTTATGATAAAAGAATAATATTTAGTCCATTTACTTTCGGGCATTTTAAAAAATATGTATATATATATATATATATTTTTCTCTCCAAATTATGTTTATTTTTATATTTTATCATTCATAATTTCAACTTTATCAGAATTTGCATTTTGGCATATATGATCATTTTTCAATCAATTTTTTGCTAAGAAAAACATCACATTCACTGCACATATGATATTTTACTCATACACTGCATTAAATATCACATGTGTAGTGCATATAATGATTTTTCTTTTGATAGAAAAATCGATTAAAAAACAATCATATATAACAAAGTGTAAAATTTACAAAATTAAGATAGTAAATTAACATAAAAAAATATTTAAATGAAAATTCAAACACCAGCGTAGTTCGAATTTTAAAATGTAATTTACTTTATTCTTTTTTATAATATTTGAGAGGTAAACTAATGTTTTCTTCAATTTTTATTTTGTACCCAAAAATTTTGTAATTATTTTTTCATTATTAAATTTTTGGTGAGATTTATTATGTTATCTCAAAATTAAGGTTATTATGATATAAGTTTATAATAGTTATTGAAAATATAAATATTTTTAGCTATTTATAAGTAAGCATTCTAAGTTAAATTAAACCTAAGAATATAATAAGAGCTCTCACCCTCAACGACAACGCGACTCTCCAGTCTCCACAATCCGCCCTGCTCAAAGCCAGCCCCCTTTCTCCCTAAGTCCTGGACAGAAGAGAAAAAGAGAAAATGGCTCAGCTAGCCAGAAACGCCGCCCGGATACTCCCTCAAACGGCGCCACACCATTACCGCTCCTCCCTCGCCTCAATTCACACCACCATCCCTTCCCTTGCCGGCTCATCCTCCTCCGCCCCTACCCCCTACGCCTCCGCCCCTCCACCATCCACCTCCTCCCCAGCTGGCATATCCAAGGCGGCGGAGTACGTGATCTCGAAGGTCGATGATCTCATGAACTGGGCTCGCCGCGGCTCCATCTGGCCCATGACCTTTGGTCTGGCCTGCTGCGCCGTGGAGATGATGCACACGGGGGCTGCCCGCTACGATTTGGATCGATTCGGAATCATTTTCAGGCCCAGCCCAAGGCAGTCGGATTGCATGATTGTTGCTGGAACTCTCACCAATAAGATGGCACCTGCACTCCGCAAGTAAGCTTTCTGTTTTTGTGTGAATCTCCCCTATACCCTATTTAATTCTGTAAGTTTGTTCGTATATAGAGACTTAAGGTCCCTAATTAGTTGACCTGGGGTGTGGGATTGCTGAATTTGCTGTTGCCTTTTGCTGCATTGTGTTTGGTGATTGCGGATTCAGGTGGGTTTTTGGGGCTTCAGCTTGTTCTCTTTGCACGTTTGTTGATATAATTAGCTTAAAATGTGTAAGTGACCAAGGATGTGGAACAAACGAATTATCAATTATTGTCAAGAATCAAGAAGGAAGAAATTTCATTATGTAACTTGCAGTTTTTCAATACAGAATATGCTGCTGCTTCTACTAATATAGCAGCAAGAAATGGCAGTTAAGCCTCAGCCAACTTTAACGGCTAGTAAGAGTTGCCGTCGCAGAAGGCGCATTATCACTTATAAGAAGTGCTATCTCAAGAACAACAACTTTAGCTCTGTTCATTATCTTCATCAGGCAAAATCAGTTCCCTTTTTGGTCTGCAACAACTTCATTATTTCTTCCAACCCCCCTCAAGCTGGAAGGGGAATGAAATCCACCATACCAAGCTTGACAAGAAATAGTGAAAAACTGGTCCTGTGAGAGCCTTAGTAAGAACATCGGCCAACTGATCCTTGGAAGATACATGAGTAGGAACCAAAAATCCGGACTTATAGTGATCACGAATGAGATGACAATCTATCTCTAAATGCTTGGTTCGTTCGTGAAACGGTTACTAACAACGTGTAATGCAGCTTTGTTGTCACAATAAAACGGAACTGGAGTAGGGATAATGATACTAAAATCCTTAAGAATATATGAAATCCAAAC
>NC_026145.1:1869682-1885116 GCF_000512975.1 Sesamum indicum
GTAGATCGTGACACAGTATTTTGCTGCTTCGTTTTCCATGAGATCAAGGATGATCCAAGGAAAACACAATATCCTGTCAATGATTTTCTGCTTTCTAAACATGATGCCCAATCTGCATCACAATAACTTGCTAGAGTAGTTTGCGCATTGGAAGAGAAGAAAAGACCCTTTTTGGAAGTCCCTTTTAAATACTTGACCACATGAATGGCTGCATCCCAATATGCCTTGCAAGGAGTTTGCAGAAATTGGCTAAGTTGTTGCGTAGCATAAGACAGGTCTGGCCTGGTGAAGCCTAGATAAAGTAACCTTTCCTCCAGACGTCTGTAAGTAGAGGGATGAGGTAGCACATGATCAGCTGATTCTGTCAGTTTGATACCTGCACGTAGTGGTGTAGAAGTAGTTCTTGCATTGTTCAGATTCATGTCTGAAATTATATCTTGTATGTATATGCTATGTGTGATCATAATGCCTTCAGAAGCTCGGGCAATTTCCAGTCCTAAGAAGAACTTGGCTGGCCCCAAGTCTTTAATAGTAAACAGTTGATGTAAGTATTCTTTAACTGATGAAATCTGTGTAATGGAGGTACCTGCAAGCAATATGTCATCAACATACACCAATAATGCAATCAAGTCATTAGAGCAAACCTTAGTGAAGAGACAGTAGTCGTGTCTAGATTGCTTAAAATCGAAGTTCTCCAATTTTGAAGTAAACTCACAATTCCATTGGCACGATGCTTGTTTTAATCCATAGATGGATTTCTTGAGTTTACAAACCTGCCCTGGAGGTACTTGATATCCTTCTGGTGGTGTCATGTAAATCTCTTCATCTAAATGTCCATGTAGGAAGGCATTGTTAACGTCTAGTTGATGTAGTTCCCAATTTAAGCAAGCAACAACAACAATGATAGTTGTAACTGTGACAACTTTGGCTACGGGTGAAAAACTCTCAAAGTAGTCTATGCCTTCTACTTGTGTGTAACCTTTTGCAACTAACCTTGCCTTATATCTATTTATTGTGCCATCTGGTTTATGTTTAAGTTTATAAACCCACCTACAGTCTATGGTTTTCTTATTAGGTGGCAGTGAAGTGACTGTCCATGTCTCATTTTGCTCTAAAGCTTGAAGTTCTTCTTGCATTGCTTGTACCCATTCAGTTCTTTTAGTAGCTTGCTCATATGTGTAAGGTTCCTGTAAAGCACAAATGGAAGAGAGAAAAGTTGTATGTGAGTCAGATATGTTAGTAAAAACAGGCACAAAAGTATGGTTGGAAAAATTGCATTCAAAATCCTCCATCCAAGAAGGTTTCTTTCATGTCCTTGAAGACCTCCTAAGCACAGGAATTTGTTGTTCTATTGCATCAGTCTCAATGGGTGGTATTTCATCATCATCTGCAGGTGTAATTTCATCATCATCTGCAATGCTTAAAGGTAAAACAGAAAAACCTGTAACCGGATCAGATTGATCTTCCTTATATGGGAAGACATTCTCATTAAAGACTACATCTCCGCTGATCAAGGTGACCTTCTTTTCTATATTGAATAATTTATAGCCTTTTTAACCATGAGCATATCCAAGAAATACACATTTGGATGCTCTTGAATCAAATTTGGATTTGAAGGGTAAGTGTTTGTGGCAAAGCAAAGACATCCAAAAATTTTCATGTTTTGTAGTCGACTGGTTTGTTATACAACCTTTCATAAGGGGTGCACCAGTCTAGAATAGGGGTTGGTAACCTGTTGACAATGTATGTGGCATTCAATATAGATTCTGTCCAGAAATACTTAGGTAAGGAGGATTGAAACATGAGAGCTCTTGCAATTTGCAAGAGATGCTTATGTTTTCTCTCAACCACTCCATTTTGTTGAGGAGTGTAAATACAGGTTTTGTGGTGAATAATGCCTTTATTAATCAAAAAATTTTGGCATTCTTTGCTTAAGAATTCACTACCATTTTCCGTTCTAATGGTTTTAATCTTTTTATCAAACTGTGTAATGATCATTTTGTGAAATGAGACAATCAAGGGAAGAGTATCAGTTTTATGTTTCATGAGATAGGTCCAGGTACATTTGCTAAAATCATCGACCAAAGTCAACATATAAGAACAGTTAGACAGGGATTGGTGGGTATAAGGACCCAAAACATCTATATGTACAAGATCAAAAGGAGCTTCAGAAAAAGATTGGCTGTGACTGAATGGAAGCCTCTGTTGCTTTGCCATAGGACATATATCACAATCTTTCATCTTGTTTTGTTTATCTTTCAAAAAAGGAACATGTAAAAGAACATTTTGTGATGCATGTCCTAGTCTTTTGTGCCACAATCCTAAGTCAACATTAGCATAACAACAAAGATAATTATGATGTTGTGGGTGAGCAGACTGAAGTGTGCTTTTCTTGAAAGATTCTGAATCTAAAACATATAGCTTTCCTATAACTTTTCCTATAGCCAGAACATCCTTAGTCTTGAGGTCCTGCAAGACACAAGAGGAGTTAGAAAAAATAAAAGATACACAAGAGGAGCATAATTTATTCACAGACAGTAAATCATATTATAGTTCTGGTACATGGAGAACTTCTTCCAACTGAATATGATAAAAAAAAATGATTTTTCCAGATCTTTTAATAACTTTCTTTATATCATCTACTAAGCAAACATAGGTGTTATTCTTATTATCATATAAAGTCTTGAAAAGATTAATGTCCCTGCACATATGTGCAGAGGCTTCACTGTCAATTATCCAAAAATCTGGGCTAAAACCATTAAAACAGTTAGTCTGGGGAGTCTTACCTGAGAAATGGTAAAAAACGTCTGAAATGCCAACCTGCCTGTGTTCATTTTCAGACATCAACTTCTGAAATTCATCTCTGATGAATCTTGACAGCATCCTCTTATTTGTTGTATCTTCAACTGCTGCAGCTAAATGACTTTCCAAATGTCCAGTATTCAAAGCTTGGTTACTATTGGCTGATCCCTTCTTCTTTTCAACCAAGCTCTTAAACCAATCGGTGTAACCATGTATCTCAAAACAGGTAGTTTTTAAATGTCAGTTTTGCCACAATGATCACAAAACATATTCTGTTTTCAGCTAGACGTTTCCTTTTCTGCATTGTTCTTGGAATAAAACTATTATTCCTTCTATTTTCGTTAGCTTGCATAGCCATATTTTGGTTGGAAGTAACGAACTCCGAGTTGACCTCTCTTTGTTTTTCAACCCTCAAAGTCATAGAATAGGCTTTATTGACACTAGGGAGAGGTTCCATAAGCAAAATTTGGTTTCTAATATGATCGAAACTGTCATGTAAACCCATTAGAAATTGCATAAGTTGTGTAGAAAAGTTTATTTATGCAGATGCTTTAGAAACTTTGCAATCACATTGAGGAACTGACTGTAAACAGTTAAGCTCTTCCCAAAGCCTTTTGAGTTTCGCATAATAATCAGAAACAGAAGAATTCCCTTGTGAAATGGATGCAATTTCCCTTTGAATTTTATTTATCATAGAGCCATTACTTTCACCAAAATGGCTTTCTAATTTTACCCATAATTCCCTTGCAGATTTAGCATACATAAAACTTTCAGCAATGTCTTTGGAGATGGAATTAAGAATCCAAGAATAGACCATAGAGTCATTTCTTACCCATTGTTCATAATCGTCTGAGTCTTCTTGTGGTTTGACTGTTTTTCCATTGATGAAGCCAAGCTTCATTTTGGCAGTCAATGCTGTGCGAATCGAACAGCTCCAGGTTAGGTAATTCTTGCCGTTAAGAAGAGAGGATACCGAGCATGTTGCTGGATTTTCAGAGACTTGCAGTCTCAAGAAATCAATATCCTCCAGCACTCTTTTCTGTCTGTGTGTTTTGCTCTCTGTTTCAGCCATTCTTGTTTCTTTGATATTTGTTAAGTGAGGGATTTGAAAAGGAATTGAAGAAGACGAAAATTAACAGAACCAAGAAGTGGCTCTGGTACCATGTCAAGAATCAAGAAGGAAGAAATTTCATTATGTAACTTGCAGTTTTTCAATACAGAATAATGCTGCTGCTTTCTACTAATATAGCAGCAAGAAATGGCAGTTAAGTCTCAACCAACTCTAACGGCTAGTAAGAGTTGCCGTCGCAAAAAGCGCATTATCACTTATAAGAAATGCTATCTCAAGAACAGCAACTTTAGCTCTGTTCATTATCTTCATCAGCCGTCTCGCAAAATCAGTTCCCTTTTTGGTCTGCAGCAACTTCATTATTTCTTCAATTATCTCTACAATGGTTTCCAGGAGACTGGGGCAGCTGAAATCTGAAAACAACTTATCATATATTTTTATTGACATTGGTATCCAAGAGTATGGGGAAGTTCAAATTCTAAGTAAAGAACCATACGGATTGCCTTCTTGCGCTTGGGAGTTGGATGATGGAGTTGAGAACAGTAGTTGAAGGGATCAACGAGTGATTGTGATTGGTCTAGTGTATTTTGGCCAGTTCTGTGTATCAAGATTTACGAGGCAGCTATTTGGTGCAAAGACATCCTTCTGTGATGATGACCATGAACAATTGGTTTGATTTCTTTAAGTTAGATGAGTAGACGTGCAATTTCTTTAAAGCAATATTCTTGGTGAAAATTTGATTGTTTTTGACAAAATAATAAATCATCAATTGTCATGATACGACTACCTGTTCCTTTTTCTAGGAATTCAGGATGTTTTAGTGTGTCCAGGTGGGAACTAGTAGTATGAGCAGTTGATTTGACTTCTCTCCATTTAGATGACTAAATATGCAAACAAATCTGATGTTGAAACCTTGACTGCTCGACGAATAGTAACTCATGATTAATCCTGAAGTAGTTCAATGTCTGCTAGAATTAATGTTGTTTTAACATTTAAGGAGGAACCATTAGCATGAGGCCTGTGAGTACCATCCTTGATCCTATCCCCCTTCTTTGACCATGTTCTGTTAGCAGTTCAAGGTTTCTACAACTTGCAACCCTCTCTGATTTGCCATTCTCTCTTTTCTCCTTGTATTTTTCCAATATATGCTGTTCGATCAAGTGATCAACTGCTTTTGTTCATATCGGGTTGGCAGGTGTCCAGTTTTGTTGTTCAATTCTGTCAATATATATTTCTATTATATTATAACCAAGTGCCAAAAAGTACTATTTGGAGCTGTTTAACTCATCAAACATAACTGGTAATTCTTACACTCTTAAATCAAACTCCATAAAACACCTATGACGAACAGAAACTTCTTATATTTGGTGTGTGCAAAATTTTTTTACAGTAACACTTTGAAGAAAATGATTGGTCATGGAGATGGACACGCATAGCCATTGGAATTTGCATGGTCTTCCATTTTTCTCCGACAAATATTGTTAGTAGGTTCAGAGTATGAAGAAAAAGTTAAAAGTCAACTGTTCTTCTCCGTGAACCAAGAATTCGTGTAATCTGTCTTCCTGTTGGCAGTCTATGGACAATTCGCTTTGCTTAATCAAAATTGCAGCTATTCTCTGAACTTCTTTTCACCTAGAATCATGACATTTTCTTGAATCTTTTGTTGTCTTCACCAGTGTACTGGTGCTGCCATAGGTACAAAACTAATGTCCAGTCTCTATGCTGTATGCTAGAATCTGTAGGTTCTCTTTTGTGCTTGTAGTAAAAGAGTTGCGAGCTTATTGCGTCAGGTATCATTTGCTGAAGTCCAATATATTACAACTGAGCTTCAGATAAATGTTATTGTTGCCGGAAAGAGTTAAGTGCAGCAGCAGGACTTGGCATCCCAAGTATTCTGTTTTGAAAAATCAAAGTTCTTCTAGGAGAAGAATCAAGGCTACTTTGTTCCCTATTCTACTGAAGATTTTAGGAGTAATGTTTCTTGGTTCTTATGTGAGTGAGTTTTTCAGAATAAAGTAGTCATCACCATGCATAATGCTTCAGTCAGTTCAATAAAAAGTTAAAAACTGAAAAGAAGACAGTCCGAACTGCAATACTTCCTAGGTATAAGACTTTCTTGTCGTGATTGCTAAGGAAATATGCACAGTTTTGCTACCCTTCCAAGTTATGATCTGTAGTTAAGATCGTGTTGATTTAATTCAACTAATTAGTTGGATTGGCTGGGTTTCATATAATGGTTATTGGTCACTTGTACCAATTGTATGTGCAGAGTCTACGACCAAATGCCGGAGCCAAGGTGGGTCATCTCCATGGGAAGCTGCGCAAACGGTGGTGGTTACTACCATTACTCGTACTCGGTCGTCCGAGGTTGTGACAGGATTGTCCCTGTTGACATATACGTACCTGGCTGCCCACCCACTGCTGAGGCCCTTCTGTATGGTCTACTGCAACTGCAGAAAAAGATCAATAGACGTAAAGATTTCCTTCATTGGTGGACCAAATGAAACCGCTGCTTGGTTGTGCAGTTTTGTCTGCCTGCTTGGGAGAGAAGTAAATCAAACTGGACGTGGCTTTTTCCTAAATAAATGCTTTGGAGAAGGGAGGGAGGGATATATTGGTGCTGTCACTGGTTTGTTTTCCCTTTGCTAGATTTTAAACTGCCTGAATCTTTATCTGTAAATCCGGGATGGTCATGGAATTTGCTTGTATTTTCAGTTGGTAAGAATGGTGTGTGTGTGTTTGGCATAAAAGTGGTTTATTGAGGAGTAGGCATTGATATAAAGAAGGTAAAATCTGTGGTTTTTTCTTGTTGGGTCAACAAAGTCGGATTTGTCATTAAACCAATTAAATTGCTCATATTAGTGGCTATCATCATAACACAATTGTGCATTAATATAATGTTTAAGACATGTTTTGTATCAAATATAATATTTTGAGTATATACAAATTAAATGATGTAGATATTAGGTGAGCAGTGGCAGGTTATTGAGGGGACATTGGAACTTATGATGTACACTAGCAACTAAAAACTCTGCTCAAATATTCTCACATCTACAACCATAAATATCATCAACAAACTTGTACCTTTTCCTCGCATGATTTCTAAAATTGTAGATATGAAAAGAAACTATGGGAGAAAGCACCCAAAAGTCACTTATATAATAAAGGAAGGGCGTGGATGCGATTGCCATTTCCACTTGCTGTTCTTATTATAAATTGCCCACACAATTTAATTCTGTTGGTGTGTGTCTATGTAGGGTATGAATATACTGTCAAAATACCAATTCTCAAGAATCAAGTATTATTTTCTTGAGGTGTAAGCATTAAGCGTAGACTACAGCCATCCATATTAAGAAGAAAAACGTGCTTATACCCCCCCTTCCTTGTCTTTATTTTTCAATTTATGCACTACTCCACATACCTAAAACCAACATAAAGTATGAGGAATATAACATAAAACCAAAATCAATTCTACCTCCAAAAGGACTACATTTTCAATCTTATTTCTCCTTTTATTTTCCAATTTTTGATGGTCTTTATTAAATTAATAAGTCCACCATCCTAATCAAATATTAAAATTTGAATTTAAACAAGTGATTTGGAGAAAGGATTTTAAGATAAACTGAAATCCATCCATCAATATTCAATAAAACATATTTTTAGGTGTTATTACAATTGACGGATTTAAAATTATTCAAACAAATTGTGATTAAATATATTATAAGATGTTTGATAAATCTTTTAAAAAAACATTATCATATAAAATAAAAAAGTAAACTGTTTTAAAATTCTTAATAAATTCATTAGCCTTGATACTATTAATTAACAAGCTACTCCATAATAAGTTTCATAATAGCATTTTATTTCAAAAATTAAATTAAAATGCTATTTTTTAATATAAACTTATAAATATGGTATATGATAAGATTGGTGTATAAAATTTGTAAAAATCATAATTTTATATATTTATTAATTATTGGGTTAGTTAGACAACATAAACAACTCGTTTTGAATGTTAATTACCTTACATTAAATTTAAATAATATATATATTATAAAATCAAACTATGTTATCTCTTTTTAGTTGATCATAATTCCATAAAATAAAATTAATATAACCGAAAAGATCAGAGGACATTTGCGTCATTTCACCAGCAGAATTGTGTCGGCCTGACATCTTACTCTGGTTAGTTTTGGGCCCACTCAAATCGCCCGCGAAAAGCCCAAAGCGTCGGTGACGGTGACTCTAGTCCTTTTATACACACACATGTATATATATATATATACATTTCTCTGTGAAAATAAAAAAGAAAAAAGAAAAATTATAATTACAGATATACAGTGTATTTTCTCTCCGAATATTTGGAGAGAGAGAGGAGAGAGGAAAGAGGAGAGACGTTGATTGGTATATAAGCTACCGAAGCCAAATCCAATGCCTCTCGAATTGGAGAGAGATTCAAGACAGAGAAAGTGGAGGAGAGAGGGAGGTGGTGAGAGAAAGAGAGGGAGGATTCTAGAGGGAGCGGCGAGTAATGGCGGACTCCAGCGATTCCGTCTCCCTTTATATGGAGTCCGCCCCTCTCGCCGGAAAGGTGGTATTCAAACTTCATTCGCATTTGCATATATGAAATGGTTGTATGCGTATTGTTATGTGTATGTTAGTGGAAGTCGATTTTGCGACCTGCATTTTGGTTAATGAGTTTTGAGGTTGCGTAAACTTCAAACTCTTGGAGGATTCGCCTTAATGAACTGTGCAAATGGAACGTTATTTCATTTGCTAGTGCTGCTTATTGTTTCGTTCCTGGATTGTGGATGGAAAGAAGCTGCTTTTGGCGATTTTTTATAGATTATGTTTGCGTTCACGTTTTCCAGAACAAGTTCATCTTTTTATTTGATTTTATTCAGCTGTGCTACTAATTTGTTCAAATAAAGTTTGTATTTGAATACTTTTGTCTTCCGTCGCTGCTTCTCGTTATTTGCTGATTCAGAGAAGGAAAGGAGCTTCTTTTGGCAATTGGTTTCTATTTGCATTATAATGCATTTTTGCTTTAAGGAAAACGTTTGCATGCTTTTGGCGATTTTGGGTATACACTTTCTTGCTTAGCCTCTGAATGCATTTTGTAGGTCATTTAGATATGCGCAGTTTCATCAATTTTTCCGGCTGGTCTCAGTTTAGATAATATAAGTAGGAGACTTAATCTTTGGGTACCAAATTATCTGGAGTAGGATATTTACTAAAAATAAGGAAACTTTTCTTTCATTAAAGAAAGTATTATCCCCCAATCGAGGTTGGATTATAAAAAGACAATTATGGAAAGGCTATATGGAATTTCATATCTATCATGCTAGCGTTTGGTTTAGAAACAGACTCTTAGAGATCAGCATATGAATTGGTATGCTTGTAAATTCATGTAGGAATAATGATGAAAAGAAGCATTGATTTCTGTTCCATAAGGAAAGTCTGCTAATAAGTTAGCTGGAAATCTTCAGAAAGGACACTGCACATGGGCGATTCTGGTGGGAAGCAAATAATACTCTACTTTACTAAAAGATTGTTCCTCATTTGAAGGCACGTGGCATCATAGTTTTTCTGGAATTAAGTGCTGGTGGAATATGTGGTTTCTGTTGGCTTTTCGCTTCTCTCTATGTATAATTAAGATTCTGATGAACTATAGTTTTCATGATCACTTACAGGAGCATATTGTGAAAACTGGTCATGGTTCTGTATCGGTTGCCGTTTTTGGAGACCAGGACAAGCCTGCTCTAATTACATATCCCGATTTAGCTTTAAACTGTAAGGCAACTTAATTGGAAATGACATTAAGCATACTATTGAGTTTTGACACACTTTCTGTTTGTTATATGCCAAGATTTCTTTATGAATTGCTTTATATGCCGTCTGATATGATGAAAGGTGCTTGATATATGGAAAGTGGAAGAATTTGGAGTAATCCAATATATTTATCATTTGTAAAACTTGAAGCATGTTACCGCCTGTAGTTTGTAGTATTATTTCATTTTAGTTGATACAAACGACCTTGTTACTTTTGTCGATTGAGATCTAACTTTTCTTTTTTCTGCATTTGCAACCAAACAGATATGTCCTGTTTCCAAGGACTGTTCTTTTGTCCAGAAGCATTTTCTCTTCTTCTCCACAACTTCTGTATCTATCATATAAGTCCGCCCGGCCATGAGGTCCGTGCCTTAGATTGCTTGACTACTTATATTCATTGCGGACGAGTGGCATCAATGCATTGCCACTACTGGATCCTTTTTACTTCTACTGTTTCTTATCTTGTACTTCCGTTAAGAGTTATTGCAGCTAGGAGCTGCTGTTGCAGGGCCTGATGCACCCGCATTATCTGTCGATGATTTGGCTGATCAGATTGCTGAAATCCTCGACTACTTTGGGTAATTCTATTGTTAGTAATATTCGACCTGCCTCTCTGCTTTGCTGATCTTATTCCAGCTTTCTGTGTTTCCTTCGCTGCTTTTGGCCTATCTATTCATACATATTCTGTCTCAAGTAAATATATTCATATAATATTTCTCTGAAGGGCATCGGACTTGTAATTTAATGAATTGAAATATATTTTATGGCAAGTCGATCTAAAACTCTCTTTCTCTCTCCAGACTTGGTGCAGTGATGTGCTTGGGGGTAACAGCTGGGGCTTATATTCTTACCCTGTTTGGCGTAAGTCATTTTCCTTGTACAGCTGCATCTATGTTTATTTCTGTCAGATTCGGCCCGCATAATCACGCATTGCTTTACTGCAGATAAAGTACTCACAGCGTGTTATGGGTTTGATTCTTGTTTCTCCTCTATGCAAATCTCCATCTTGGACGGAGTGGTTACACAATAAGGTTTATTTTCTCAAAATTCTCTCTTCCCCCAATCCACAGCTCAATAGAGCGCGCCCACACACACAGAATTGGACACGCATTACTGCACTTTATTCGTGTATTTATTTGTGGGAGTGAGATTTTGTCTCTTGAATTGGTAAAATATTTGCAGGCTATGTCAAATTTACTTTACATGTGTGGCATGTGTGGCTTAGTGAAGGATTTATTGCTTATGCGGTACTTCAGCAAGGTAGTTCTTGGGATCATTTCATTTGACGATATGATTGATTTATACAATTGATGGGATTATTGAATTCGAGTGGTTTGACAGGAAGTACTTGTCAATGTGGATATACCAGAATCAAATATTGTTCAATCATGCAGAAGAGTTAGTGCCATGTTTCTTCTCATCCTTATATTCCACCAAAACTGCACTTTGTTGCGCATTTCTCTAAATTGCATGAAAATGTTTTACACCAACTGCAGTTGTTAGGAGAAAGGCAAAGCCCAAATGTGCTGCGGTTTCTTGAAGCTATCAATGGGTATGTTCTTGTGCTATTACAGCAATACTAAAGAAAGACTTGGACTTTCTGTTCTATTATACACATCCTTGTTATCTGCTGCCCTTCAGGAGACCAGATATTTCCGAAGGCTTGAGAAAACTAAAGTGTCGATCTTTGATTTTTGTTGGAGAAAACTCTCCTTTCCACGATGAGGCTCTCCACATGACACTGAATCTAGACCAGAGATTGACCGCCTTGGTTGAGGTGAAAAAAAAACTCCTCTTTAACTGCTTAGACCATACATACAAGTACAACTCCTTAGTGTTTCTCTACCGGTGCTTAGGTTCGAGCATGTGGATCAATGGTTACTGAAGAACAACCCGATACGATGTTGATACCATTAGAATATTTTCTCATTGGCTATGGCTTCCATAAGCCATCTCAATTCAGTATGAGCCCACGAAGCCCCTTGAGTCCTACTAGCTTTTCACCAGAGCTTTTCTCACCTGAAAGCATGGGCTTGAAGTTAAAGCCTATAAAAACCAGAATCCAGGCAGAAGTGTGAGTCCGAGTAAGACCAAAGCAAAGTTTTTGTAACAATATCAAATATATGAGTATATATGTTGGAACAGAAATGTAGGGTGGGGGAAATTACAAGAGGCATGAGTTGAAATATTAAAGAAAAAGAAATTAGAATAATAAAGGAAGCAGGGGTATAGAAAAGGGAATGATATACAGGGAATAAACAAGGGTTTTCTTCTTTTAATTATAATACAAATATAATATAAAGAGTTGGGTTGAGTATTAGTGATTAATCTCTCTACATTCTTGGTCTAATTAAATTATGTATGATGATAAAGCAGAAAAGAATAATAAGGCGGGCGAATAACTTTATTTTCCGTTTATTTATTTATATTTACATTCCATTTTTTATAAAGTGTGAAAGATTTGATAGAATTGCCGAACTGGGTATTATATAAGGTTCTGAAACGTCAGTGCTTCCCAATTATTTCCCCCCTGGATCCCCATTAGAATAGCATTTCCTTGCTTTATTTATCATTGATCTTTAAGGCAACAAATACAACACCACACATTCAAAGTCCCATAATTGATAGTGTATCATGAAACAGAAAAGAAGAGAATTCTAGAATTCCTCACGTTGAAGGAAGTGGAACTATTTCCCGTTTAATAATCTTTATAGTGATATGACAACTCACAGAATTTTCTATGTCCAAGCCACAGTCATGCAGACAATATTCCCCCCACAAATATGATTCTAAATGTTTAGACTTGCTCAAATTTATTTGAAATATTATTAATTTTTTTTTTAAAAAAAATTGAGTCCGATTTGATTATTAATTTAATCAAGCTCAAATAAATTTTAATTGAATCAAACATAAATCAAATTTTTAAATATTTTAATATTTTTAAGTATATTTTATTATTTTTACACGAATCAAATCAAGTTCTAATCGACTTTATGAACAATTCTTTTTTTTAATTTAAGTTTGGTTTGTTAAATTTAAATTTAATAAATTGAATTCAAATAATCTTTTTTATCGATTGATTCCAATCAATAGTTTTGATTTATTTTTCAAGCCAAGCCACAAAGTTTCCAAATCCAATCGTGAGCCAGCATCAAAACAGAGCGGCCATCTGAAAGGCAATGTATAGCTACAGGCATACAGTTTTTGTTGCTGACATCTTCTTTGGTTATACAAAGTTGAGATTACATTCTCAAGAGCATAGATGAAAGCTAGATATTCAATTACGATGAGTGGATATACAGTTATATGATATATCATCCATACTATACTAATCTCTACTTGACTTGAATCAACAAGTGCTTTTTATCCATATCACTCTGTCGTAAATCTTCTACTCTCGAAGCCCTTGTGATTTCTGTGGTCGCCCCCAGTTTCTTCATCGTTCCGGTGACCTTTCCTTCTATTCATCTCCGCGTACATTTCCTCTATCATTGGTTTCCATAGACGAACACGAGCGTTTATAAACCAATTCGACACCTAGGTCAGAAATGCGATGGTGAGATTCGACAGCTTGTCTCGACATCTTCTTACATGATAAAATGTTCTTGGAATGGTTATAAAAGACGATATCAAGCAACATCACATGCTATGTGAGAATCTTTACTAACCTAAACTGGTGCATGGAAAGATGTATGTAGTCTATGCAGTAATGTATTTACTCAACTAAATTATCGTGTTTTTTAGCACAAGAGTGTGACAAATAGTTATGCTGCTTCGTATATTAAAAACCACATAAAGCTCCAGGGCATAGGAGTTCCATGTACCTGATTCCTTGTTAGTCCGCTCTTCAAAGCAAGCAAGTGCTTCTCTGCATCTTTCGGGTACCTGAAATTTAAAACGTTCATCCGTTAGCTCAAGAAGGTATTTGGATGATCGAGCTTTATAGATACTCTTATAAGATGAAAGAAGAATGTTTGGGGAATTTTTTTGCAAGAACGAAGGCTAATCTGCTAACACATGACAGCTTCAAAACCCTAACCCTAAAGGGTGACTGGTATTCAAACATGATCATATTGCCCTTTTTAATCACTACAAAGATCAAGATATGTCTTTATAAGTTGGAAGAATAGAGGGTCTGATACTGTTAAAAGATACTGAAAGGAAAAGAGGGTCTCACGGATGAAGGAAGTTCTGAAACATCCACGCCCTCAAAACGGAGACGGATCTTTCTGGAAGTCCCCGTTGAGGCCTCCAAAATTGATGATCTCTCTTGTATAGCTGCTGGAGAGCCCACTGCTTGTGGATGAAGCACGTTTCAAGTGCCGTCTCTTCTGTTGCTTCTCCTTTACTCATATGTGCTCCCACTGCAAGGACATGGCTGCTGATTCTCTCCCTCAGGTTCTTGTACATGAATGAGATCATTGGGAGAGCAAACCTAGCATGTAGATTAGGATCCAACTCGGTCACAGCATGAAATGCAGATGTTACGGTATGGATTTCGTCCAAGCATCGGTTGTATCGTTCATCAACCTAAGGAGAGAGCAACGTTGAGCATGAGCAAATAAGGAGAATCGGAAAAACAGTGACAATAAATCAGAAGAGTTCAAGCAATTGATGACCAGAAGATAAGAGCATGTTAGGATGCACAGAACAAATACATATATCAGGAAATTACAAGACTAATTAATGAGAAACGTGTACAGGAAATAAACGAAATCAAACACAAAAAAGCATGGTAGCTCAAGCTTTCTCTTACTAGAAAAAAATTCATACAGTTCAAATAGATGACCACTCATCAACTGTTTATATTAGGCACTTGTAAGACATTATGACTTACAAATTTTCTCCTGAAAATAAAGTGTATTAGGAAAGGATCAGACTCCCTATGTGTTTTATATTAGTGAATCAGAGAACTTTTCAAAGGATAAACGAATCTATGCAGAGTTAATATTAATATACCACTTGCAATAAAGCGAGGAGATGCTTTTTCTTTGATTCGGAAGTTCTTTCTTGCAAGACATTGTTTCGATACATGAATGTATTCTCCCCATCAAGGCTTGAAGAGAAAGAAACATTTACTCCATCCCCAATCTGATCTGCAGAGTAACTCATTTGTTCTATGTTTTCAAGTGCGTAGCCAGCAATTTCAGCAAGTATTTCCTGCATCGCATGGACAAATCTCGATCCTGGTAACAAGGGTGAAAGATGGAGTGGCTTATAAGAATCAAAACTTAATGAGACATCACTACCACTGCGAGATGCATGTTCAGACAATACGTGTCCATTAGGCAATGAATAGCGAGTTACACCTGAGGAGCTCATCTCCGAGCATTGCTCCAGAATGCAACTTCCATGAACAACAGATGGTTCAGACGTTGCAAGACTCAGAGACAACTCATTACTAAATCGAGACGATCCTCGACTGTTGGAATTCAAGGCCTCCTGCTCGGTCATCATCCACTCGCTCAGGGGGCAGCTACCAGTGACCCTTCCAACCGGTTCCGGAGGGTTTATGAATTTGCTGAAATCCCATCTAGTGCTTGTATCATAGGGTACACCTTCATAACCGTAACTCATGGTCTCAAAAGAAGAATTCACAACATTGGAAGAGTTACAGGGAACTGCAGTTTGTGCGATTTCCAAGGGATATGCAAAAGGGCCCGAAGTTGTTAACTTTTCGTGATACTCAGTCGAGCTGTATCGTTCATCTGGAAGGTTGTCAAAGGATGCA
>NC_026145.1:1885126-1898493 GCF_000512975.1 Sesamum indicum
GTCCTCCAAATTGTTCACAGCTCCTCCAAGGGTAAAAGGGACAAGAAATCCAGGCATGAGATGATGTGGAGTTTGCCTATCAACTGAATCAGGATAACCAAGAGAAGTTGAGACTGTTTGCAATGAATTTCCTTCTGTGGCAACGGAATGTGATCCCGTTGGGTTGGTTTCCATGTTTTGATAGTATCACTTATCACCAAAACACAGAGTAACTGGAAGTGTACTTCTAAATCATCCTCAGGGCTCTATCTGCTGACATGATCAAATACACCCAAATTTCACACATATGCATAGTATCTTCATAAATCATAGGGAAAAAATTAGGCATACAACTTCAATGATTTGAAGTCGCACACACTTGAGCATTTCACAGACGTATACAAAACTAAACAGAAAACAATCAGTGAATTTGTTTAGATCATGTCAATCCCTAATGTAAACCAACACTCACATCCGTGCATTCATATGGGACTAACTAAGAGTGAGCTAACTCCAGCTAAAACACTATTATTGCTGTTTTATTCAGCAATTATGAGAAAACTAGAACTTTCTCATACTGTTTGGCTTGTGAAGGAAACAAAAAGAAAGTGACAAAAACCATACTCTGCGAATTTTTTCCTTTTTAACTTGGGCAAGATTATAGTGATATCGAGGCATTTTCGCATTTTATTTTCCTCAAAAACCAGCATGGAGAATGAAAAGGTGATCAGTTTATTGACTGCCCATCTACCATCTATATCAAATCCAAAGAAGTTTCATATGCTTGATCAGCTTCAAGAATCATAGTGAAAAACACCATTATATTTGAAACAAATGGACAAGAAAATTATTCCTTAGAGCAATCAGCTGAGATAAAAGTACAAAGATCAATCATATAAACACCATTAGCCAATGCTAAAACCAGCCTTATTGATACCTTTGGAGAGGAAAAATTTGCAAGAACAGATGAAGTATGGTTATTATGCAGGTTCTCCTTCAAGCCTTTGCTGGGAATATGTAAAAGCTAAACATTTCTTAGTATGTATAATACTTAGAGAAATTTCTATTCTTCTGGGAACAAATGGTGGTTGCCAAACAAGTATAAAGGTGGGAGCTTTGATTCTATATTGATCAGAACCATATGTAGGAAATCATTGGTTACCCTTTCTCCCCAAACAGTGTACAAATCAAAAGCCAAGAGACCACCTTAAAGTGTTGAAGTTAGCTGTTTTTCTTTTTACCTTTTCATGATAAAGAACAAGGTGGTAAAAGATCTTAACTGTGAACAAGCCCAAGCAGTAGAAAGTACTTCAACCCCACCACCATTCTGAGAAAACTAAGTAACAAAGAATAAAATGCCAAACGCATAAAGTTAGCTGTTTTTACTTGCATGAAGAAGAAATACAAAGAAAAGTGGGATTTCATCCGAGAATCCAAAACCCAAGAAACTGAGAAATCAGAGCTTCAGACCCCATCAAGAATCAAAATCTCTACCACCAACACAAAACAAATCTCCTCTCTTTCTTAAAAAACTCTTCTTTTCACACAAGAGACTCATTAGCCACAAGTTTCCCCAACACTCAAGACACAAAGAGCCATAGAACTTGAAGAACATACGTTATACAAAAAGCCCATTAAAAGCAAGTTAAACACAAAAGCAGGGAAAAATGGGAGTCTATACAGAGATCAGGCAGCGAGATATACATACATGTGTGTGCATATATATGTAGAGAGAGAGAGAGAGAGAGAGAGATAATTAATTATGTAGTATGCATACTCTTTGATGCTGCAGTTCCACTCATTTCTGTTGCAGCCTTTTGAGGGCCCAATTTTTTTCTCTCTTTATCTCTCACACACAACACACACTTCTGATCACTCCTGCCCTCCTTTATCACCTCTCATTTATCTGCTCACACCATCCCTGCAATGATCATCAACAGACAAAATATCTGGATTCTCTCTCTGTTCAAACTCCTGTGCATGGCAGGATTTCCTCAGCGCCATTTTTCATGGGGAAAAAAGAAAAAGGCTTTACTTTTTCAAGACAACAAAGCCAATGTGATGAGAAAGGAGAGTGAAATGGAGTAAGGAAACAACATACTTTTGATACCTGAATCAAACAACTAAAGGGTTTAGGCAAGTAGATTGGAAAACCACACTGTTGCACCAGCAGTGTACTTTTAGTCATTGGATATAGTGACAAATATATACATATGTACATATATACATACATACAAGAGATAGAAGAGTTTTAGAGAGAGAGAATGCAAGCAAGAACAGTATGAAATGATGATGCAAGCAAAATTGGAGGGGTGTTAAAAGGAAGATCTGTTGGGCAGATCTTTGACGAGTTTCTCTGAGTGCATGCAATTACAGAACTCCTTCTCTACATACGCTCTATTTAAGGGCTGTGTGCTTCCACACTTTAAATGGAAATAGAGAATAGGCTAAAATTTATAGGTCATGTGATTTGTATTATCTGTAAGGATCAATTTTCACATAATCATAAATAATTAATATTTTTAATTTCTATCATTGTTTAATAATTAATTCAATATATTAATTTTTGTTAGATTTTCATTTATTTTATGATAAATTAACTAAAATATCATTATAGATTATAAATTACAATTTTACTTATTTTTTAAAAGAAATTAATTTTTTTATTAATTAAATACATAATTCTTCATTATAATTCTTTTCATCTACTTCGTCCAAGTTTTTTACAATTTTTTTTAAAAATACAATAAGGACAAAATTGACAATTCCAAACCTCTAATAAAAAATTACATAATTTTATCAAATATCAGGAAGATATTTACAATTTTTAAATAATAAAGGATATTCATAATTATACCAAAATTTGAAAGAGCTCATTGTAATTTACCCTAATTTTAATCCGTATCTTAGAAGTAAAAAATATCATCAACTATTTTATATGATATTTATAATTTAAAAATAATATTTTATTCTTATCACATTATTTTAATTATATATATATATATTACATTTAACCCATACAAATATAAAAACAATATTAGAAAATGTTGAATGAGTAGTAAATTGAAAGTTTATATAATTTTGTGGTTGTTGTCAACATTTTCTGTCCCAATCCAAACAAAGTGAGGCCAGTTTTGAATTATGGCAAGCAAAGCTCAACACTGAGCCCAGAAATTGACTGGGTATTATCTGGGCTGGTTGAGCATTTACAAGGCCCATTTCATTTTGGGCTTACTATTGATTTAAGAACGTAACACGGTCTTGGGCCCAATTGAGGCCCAACATTGAAATTGCCACAGTTATAGTAATAATTATTCCCCACTCCCCCAAATCACAACCATTCATATTGGGCCCACCTCCCAAGATCGAGCCGATCTTAAGCAACCCAAATTTTCAGTGTTGTACACAATCTTAACTCAAATTACTCTGCAACAAATATATATTATTATAGACGAGAATTCTGTGATCGTACAAATTCTTAAATATTTAAATTTATTCTTTAATTCAGTATAGTAGACGTTGTTTGACTATTATCAGACGAACTATTCGATTTCTCTGACCTAACAGATAGTGGTGGATGGATATTGAATGGGCTTTTAGGAAGTGGAGGGGCAAACACATTATTAACATGGCATACCGTGTGCTACTTGGGGCGTGCGTTTATCACATTTTGAGGGAACGCAACATGAGATGATTTGAGCACACTTCGAGGTCGCCGACTACGTTAGCTAGTTTAATCATATAGGATGTTAGACTACGGATTATTAGCAAAAATCTTCCTACCTCTGTTAGCTCTAGTACACTTTATAGATTATGGTGTATCCCTTGGCCTGTCGAGGGATAACATATCATACGAGCACTGTTGTATTATACCTCCTTTTCCCATTTATGAAATTTACCTTTCAAAAAAAAAAAAAAGTTTACTCTTTACTTTATTCATTCAGTTCAATAAAATTTAGTTATAATAGTAATGTTAATATTTTTTTAATAAATTTATTTAAATATTCTTCAAACTTTCTAAATTTTTGACACTTTTATATTTTTAAAATTACTATCTCATAATTAGTAACCAAATTATTAAAAAAAATATTAATTTTTTAAAATATTTTTTCACACACATCGAATATGCCGTATATACAAGGTTAGTTTATATAAAAAATAAAAAAAGAACATGTATGAGAAATTGGGAGCTTTAAATGGTTTGGTTGAGGATGAATACAAGTTGCACGTGCAATGAGGGAAGGATATTGGTGAGAAGTGCTTATCATCTCAAGAGTAGGAGTTAGGGTTTGTTTGGGAAATGTCAGTACTCAATTAAGGCTCCTTCTCTCCATGCATCAGATTTTGACCTCTCAGCCTTCCAATTCATGTGCACTAACTTACCCAATTTCATTTATTAGGATTTAGGTCATCTATACGACACAATAATTAGGACCAAAACATATATATATATAAGTATCGTTTCTCACAAATATGTTTACATATGTAGTACAAATGATTTCAAGCTGCCCTTGTGCGGCAGTAACATTTTTTTTATGAGAGTGAACGGTTAGATCAGAATATGACGATATTATAAAATGAAATATCAATATAATTACGGCATATAATTGAATAATTGTAATGAAATTGAGTCTAATTTCATGTATTTGTAGGTCTGGATGATATTAGGGGGACGGAGTTGGACATAAATAGTATTTAAAATTTAGTAGTGGCATGACATAATTATGATTTTCCGGTGGCAATGCGAGCCAAACATATAAAGATTGAAGCTTAAAACATCTTAAGAAATGATTGGCTGAGATTGCATATTATAATATTAATGTAATGAAAAAAAAAGGTAAAATTAGTGGATAAGAGGATTGATGGTCACATGGATGTCCCCAAAGGCAGTGTTCATCATCACAAGAACCCCATGTCATTTTAATTGAATTATGGGGTTGACATTGTTATATATAGTATGTGTGTGTGTTTGTGTGTATAGGCTGTCCAAAAAGCCATCTTATCTCCCTCTCATTTCACACACCACACACACACACATAAAGTAATTGAAAGTTGAGGATTCTTCACATCACATATGTTTGTGTGCATTGTAATGAATTTTATATTCAACACTTGTTTTTGATTTCTGTATTGGACTACACGAATGCTGATAAGGTATTGGCCTTTTCATTTATGTAAATATATATATATATATATAATAAAAGTAAGAGAGAATCCCATTCAACACCACCTATAGCTACTTCTCTTTTAAAAAAAATTAAATTCAAATTCAATTTAAATCAATCACAAAACAAATATGATATACTTAATATATGATTGATCGTTTTCTTATTTATACATTAATTATAATATAAATATATTATATTTGTCATATAATTAATTCAAATTCATTAAATTCAATTTAAATTAAAATTTTTAGTCCTCCCTATACTCCTACAAACAAATATATATATATATATATATATTGTCTGTGTGTGTGTGTCCTACCAAAATATGAGACCAATTAATGTTGGACAGCGAAAATGAACACATGGAAAGAGACCCTTTATCTGATTTAGTCTTCTTTTTATGATTTTCATATGAATACCAAGAAAAAGTCATATATATATATATATAGAGAGAGAGAGAGAGAGATGAGAGAGAGAGAGAGAAGGTATTAAGCAATGCATGTAGATGTATATCTGGTACTTGAATTTGAGGTATGAACAGTAGCTAGTTGTAGTATTCGAAATGGATATTGTAGGTGAGGAAGCCATTGAATAGCCTCCTTTTGTACAGTGTTGATATATAGTCCATTGAGCCCACAAATTAAATTTAAACTAACAACCCAAATAATTGTGTTATTGTACAAATAATGAAAAAGATGGAGGAGTTTAGGTCTGACCTAAATCAATCATTATTGAAGAAAAGATATTTAAAATGGAGTGTGAATAGCAAATGAACAGTAAGTAAAAGCGCATCCACCCCCGGCCCACAAAACAAGAAGGAACCATTTTTATTGTAGCCGGCCTGTTGGCCTTCTGAGTTCACAATTCATATAGCAATCACCCAAGAAATTTCATCATCATTTTTCATTCGTTCCCATGCAAATTTGCTATTGCCACTACTCCTAGCTTCTGCAGATTCAGCTTCACCACCGTATCCGTAAACATCTTGGTATCCTCCCCCGTATTTCCCTCCGGTATATCTACGATGTACGACTCCAGCACCACCGTATAAACCTTCCCTGATTCATTCTTGAACTCGTTCACAGAAGTCACCGACCGGTAATTGTTCAGCCGATGCTCGCCGCCCACCACGCGGAAGCTTATTATGTGGCGCTCGTCGTCGAGAATCTCCAGTCTCTCGGTGGAGGTGGCGGCGGGGAGGCCGGAAACAACCGTGACCTCGCGGATGCTGCCGACGCCGCCGTCGCCCGTGAGGCGGCAGCTCTTGATAAAGTGCTTGTAGCGCTGGGGGTTGTCGAAGCGGCGGACGAGGGGCCACACGGCGGCAGCCGGGGCGTCGATGCGCTGGGTGATGAGCGACGTGCATGTGTTGGGCAATGCGTCGAAGGTGTGGTAAGTGCGTATCACATGCTCCAGCTGCGCGTATTCTCCCGGCGTCAGGCCTTGAGGGATTTGAGTTGTGCCATCCATTTCGATTCAAGAAATCACCCCCCAAAGGCAAAGGTAGTAATTCTTGGTTTCGGAGGTTTGGGGGGTGGGGAAAGAAAAGAAAAGAGAAGATAGATATGGAGAAAAAGGGGTGCTATGATTTTTGATTCAAGCTGAAAAGAGAGAGAGCTGGAATAGATGGAGGGTTTTGGAGATGCTTATATACATATATACATATATATATATCAATATTAATAATTTCTATTTTTATATTATCAAAATCAATAAAATATAGTTTCATTCTTGTTTTGATTCGAAAATTGTGGATGGTGTTTAATTAATTTGGGAGGCTTCTACTTAAAATGATCAAAATATCATAATTTCTAATTTTTACTATGAAAACCAGTGTTTTAAACATAATATTTTGTTTAAAACATTTGCAATTTATTATTTGAAATATATATAGTACGAAATACAATATTAATTCACAATAAAACATTGGGGGGGGGGGGGGGGGAAATGTAACAGTGATTGGACGAATTTGCCCTTAGGGGTATGTAATAGTTCCTACAACTATATCTTTGAAGTTGTCATTTTTCCATAAATGGAATTAAGACAAAAATGAACAAGATTTGACACTACTCCTATAAATAGTACTACTCTCCCACAATGTAGGAACGAATATTCACTCTCAAGATTTGGGCACATACACACACACACACATAAATTACCCAATACTAATTAAGGATGATCATTTTAATTGGTTGGATTTGTCCAAAAGTTTGAAAAATGACAAGTTGTGTGGGTGATCAACTTTAGAATGTGTATATATATCCTTTCCAATTTTAGTAAAAAAAGAGAATTTGAAGGTAAAAAATAATAAAGATTTGGAGTTGATGTTGTAATAATTAATTGCAACTCCAAATTTCTTCAATAAACAATGCCTTATTCCACTTTTTTGTGCTTTGTGTTCCATTCTTTTCATGAAAGCAAATCCACTCACCTCAATCCATGGGACCATTTATACATTCATATTAAATGGTAAAACAAATTAATAGGGTTTATTTAATTCTTCTAATTTCATAAATATTCATTGATATATCTTGAGATTAAATTTAAATACGTAAATACATTATGTCTTTTATAAAATTAAATTATTTTTTGAGGGAGTGTTTGTGTAAATTTTTATTATTGAATAAAGGGTGTACTTGTAATTACAATTCCAATCTTAAAGACGTTTGAGGAGATGTCAATGTAAATGAAGAAGGGTAAAATTGGAAAAGAAGAGAAGAAGGGAGCATGGTTGAAAAGGAAGGCGAGGATTGGTGGATCATGTGACAAACTTAACAAACTGACCGCGTGATCTAAACTCCACTTTACAAGATTCCTTTCCCTGGCCCCACTTTTACCCTTACCCTCCCTCCACTCCACATTATTATATATATATATAATAAATATTTTTTTATATTATAAAATAAATTATATAATTATAAATATTTATTATTTTTTAAAATAACTATCTTTCTATATATAATTGTCACAAGAGAATATTTATTTGTTAGATAATTATTAAATTAAGGTATTTTATAATTTTTTTCAAGAAAAAGGGGTATAGCTAATTTTGGAGGAGTCTGTTATAATTGATTATGTATTATAAATAAAAATAAAATATAAAAATTAATGCTTATATTTTTAAAAAATATTAATTTAAGGGTATTATTTATGTGCCAAAAACGTTAACATAGAGGTAGCATTGATCGACATATATGAGTGAAATATACAATTACAGCTTTTTTCAAAATATTTAAAATAAAATCAATTAAATTAAAATAAATAAAAAAGAAAGGAACACTTTGCGTTGAAGTAATGAAGCATGAAAAATTAAAATAAGAATGTAAGAGTTGGAAGGATTTTAGTGACAAAAACCCCAAAATGTGTTGGTATGCAGAAATCAGGAGACGCCATTTCATCATCATCATCATCATCATTCGTATTATAATATAACAATACATAATTAAATTAGTTACCTCTTTCATTTAATTTCATCTTCATTCACCAA
This sequence comes from Sesamum indicum, assembly GCF_000512975.1. NCBI lineage: Eukaryota > Viridiplantae > Streptophyta > Magnoliopsida > Lamiales > Pedaliaceae > Sesamum > Sesamum indicum. The sequence goes on from NC_026145.1 coordinate 1,893,761, forward strand.
TCAATTCGTATCACATCTTAAATAATTTATACTTTATGGGTATAATCCTAATTTTGTATAAAAAAGATTATTTTACCCTTTAAATACTTCAAAATTGCAATTTTACTTAGAAGACCCGCCCCTTTTTAATGGGTTTGGGTCGTTACTCGGATCGGGTTCAGCGACCGGCCTCCGACAACCCGAGACACGTGGCGGACAGCGATTGGATGACATGAGCCCCCTTTGTACAGTACAAATATCCCGTACTCGGTGCATTTATGGTACACCATTTTTACTAATATCTTTATTTAGATTATTTTAGTCATTGTTTCTAAAAAAATAGCCTCAAATTAACTAGGAAGCGGTGTGATTATTTATTCATAATATAAGGGTTATTTTTTATATTAAAAATTTGATAAGAAAAATTTGATATTTTTACATATCACAGAGAGTCAAAATAAATTGAATCCAATATAAATATGTGGATGTGTGTAAATGGGTTTTACAAATAAAAATCCCAGGAAATTAAGATTAGGGAGCCATTAGAGACTTGGTATGGGGCAAGCCCAAGTAATAGAATGGGCTAAACTTTTTGGATATATGATGTAGAAAAGAAGGGTAAGTTGCATGATGTAGGAATCAAAATACTAAATTGACCTTGCATGATGTCCCCTTATGAAAAGGTATTTGTTACTATATTTAATCATAGGAATTAAGAAAAGTGAGAATGGTTTTAGATTTTTTAGAATAATGTGTATAACTAGGTACAACATATATATAGTCGAGTCATTTGGTGTATTCATTTTGAGATAGTATTAAATATATAAATCCTAAAACGCCATATATATGTGATCAGACGTCATGCATATGCTATCCATCAGAATTAATGGATTGGCTTCAAAAACCCTCAATTTAGTTCTTCAGGAAAGACTATATATTGTACGTACACTGCAATAAAAAATAGGTATAATTACCCTAATTTTTCTGATATTTAGTGTAGTTATATATAATTTTTTTGTAATTAAAAATTTTATATTTAATACTTTTTATATTGTTTTTGTCTAACAAATAAATCCCCGTTAATTTACATCACATTATATAATAAAACATTGACACATATTCACGAAGTTAATAATAAAATTTACATTAGACTAATGTGACTATATAATTCAAATAGTTTGACATTTTTGACGCCGTGAGCCCATATGAATTATCAATTACACCTCACCATTTTACTTAATATATGTACACACATTCACAAACACTCAAACATATATATATATATATATATATATATAGAGAGAGAGAGAGAGAGAGAGAGAGAGAGAGCAAACACACACAAGATCACATGATCAGTGCGCTCTTTCTTCTTGTCTTGTGAATAATTAATAATAATAATAATGGGGATGAGGAAATGCTCAGAGTGTGGGAGAAGTGGTCACAATTCAAGAACTTGCAGACTTAGGGTTTTGGGAACTAGTCATCAGCTGTTTGGTGTGGAGTTAGTACTCAGTAATAGTAAGTAATAATAATACTCATCATCATCTTGGTATTAGTTTAGTCCTCATCATCATAAACCTACCACTACTAATGCTTATATTTCGAGGAAAAAGGGTACGTGTGATAGCCATTTCTGCAGCAGCTTGGGAAAGGCGACTGGAGAGGGATTTCCACAACTTCTACTCAACTTGCTACCCATCCACAAAACTATTTTCTTCCTCAAAATAATCCCAATCAAAATTTTGTGGGTAGCACCTTTTCTGGCATTCCCACTTCTTCCCTACCAAAACATATCCTATAGCCATATATAACACATACATAGAGAGGGAGCATGGGAGAGATTCTCCTAATGCTCCACTTACTATCCATCTATTACATTCATATCTGCAGCCAAGGGCCAAAAAAGTTACATCATAATTTGGGCATCTTGGACTATAAATGCAAGAAGTTAAAAACTTCTTGTTTACAAGCAAATGAGCCGTTGGTCTTGGTAATCTCAGCATTTGTACAGCATTAGGTTCATGAAGTAAATGTAGGTGATACATAACAAAACTCTACAAGTTGACGATACATAAATGGTTAAAATGACAATGTGAAAAGGATTTGTCTCGATTAGCTGAAGACTATTTTACAAGAATGGAAAGAATACAAAAGGAAATCACAATACCAGTAGCATTATCCCGACTCAAGGTGATGCTTCGGATTGTTAGCAGCTCTAGCAGTTAGACTAACTCCTAGCAAGTCTTCAGGTTTGTACTTGTTTGTCTTTCTCTACTTGGACTTATAAGAGAGATTGTATGGATGCGCTGCTAGAAGAACACATAAAAAGTCGTTGAACTAATCAACCTTTCGTCCAATTATATTTACACATCAAAAACTTTCAGAGGGTAAAATGTATGGTTCATTGTATTGTCATCCTTCATGCAGCAACAGATCCTTCGATATAAGAGCAATTCTCTGTTTAGCACTATCTGTACGGAGATTTTCACCTCTAAATCCCAGCTGGAGTCAGAACCATAGAGAAATAACATATTAAAAAACAAGCATAGGTAAATTGAAAGATTCCGTTAGAGCCAAATAGAAAATTCAACGTTAAGGAACCTGTGTAGAGTGTGATGATTACCTCAGTTTGACTGTCGGGTGAGAACCATCTTAAAAGCACGCCAAGGTGCACAACAGCTGGTATTAACTTGAAAAGCAATGGAGTGGTTACCTGCGGAAAAATATAGTTCTCAATGCTCAAACTTTGTTATATTGAAAGAACATTGGCCTTTTGCCAGACTTGAATGTCTTGGATTGACTTGCAAGATCAAAGAAATAGTTTGAAGGAACCATAATGAATTAATTATAGCACGTCACTTCAGAAGAGTTTGTACCAGACTGAGAGCTGTTGTTCCAAGAAGCAGCAAGTACACCTTCCCCTGCAAAATTTAAAAAGAAATGAAAAATGGCAAAAAGCATGAAACATGACATATCGCTTCATGTGCTTGTCATAGTGTTCACACCCAAACAAATAATTCTAGCTGACAGAATATGACGTGGTGACCATTAAAGTAAGCGATTTCTTTCTTGTATGCTAAATACATAAAACTTTTGAAATGGGAGATTAAGAAGACAGCCGGTTAAATTGTACTAGACAAAGTTGAAGCATTTACCTCAACAAGACGGAGATTAGAAGCACGACTGAGCAGCACAAATGCAAATTCCCCTATTTGTGCCAAAGACATCCCAACCTACATGGCGCAGAAACCAGAGCTCAGTTGTAATGAACACATCTATCGGCAAATTATAAAATGTGATATAAACAAGTTAGCTCTTACAAGAACTGAAATTTTGTTGCTGTAGCCAAATCCCTTGACAACCAAAGAAATTACAGCAGTTTTAACAATGACCACCAGTATAACTGATGCCAGCAAGATGTCAACATGATTCCACAGAAAATGAACATGGATCAGCATCCCAATGCTAGCCAGGAAAAGAGCGGCAAATAGGTTGCGTATAGGTTCAACCTGCAACAACAATAAAAGAAGACCCATGTGGAACCACGAAACACAAATTACCACAAGACGTCATGTTGTTCAGGGAAATATACCTGGAAAAACCTGATTCCATAAGTGCAAATACACAACATGAATCTAGTTAGTTTTGTCTCTACAATGAAAGAAGTGCTAAAAGTAATCTTACTTGTTCAAGCGTATGCTGAGCAAGATCAGTTGTTGATATCATCACTCCCGCAGCGAATGAACCCAATTCAAGACTAAGGCCAAGCTTGTCACTACACTGAAACCATATACATCGTTAGATATTTGGTTCAGTGAATATAAAGAGCCCATTCATCAGACACTGGACATATGGAATTATTTGAAGCAGAAGGGAAAATGTTCTTCTGTACAATGTAGACACGAACAGCACAAAAGCACACACACCATGCGCACATATATGTGTGTGCGCATTTAGACACTAAAATAATTCAAAGAGATTTGAACAAATGGAAATGACACCAACCCAGGCTACGAGTAGACAAAATGCAACTGAGGCCAATTGATAAAGTTCATTGGTCTGCGAAAGAAGACAAATATAGCACAGTAAGTTATGACCAATTAAAGCGTCCTGTTCACACTAGCTCAAGACAGACATTATCTCTTTAAAATTATGTCAGTTGACTCTAGAAAACAAAGCAAAAGGAAACACAAAAAACCTGAGAAAACAAAACCTTACCTGAGATGACAAACTTATCATAAGTTTCAGGAACCAAGGCACACAGGTCCGCGACATAATCGATAAAACTGCCAAGAAAGCCAGCAATACCACCAACCTGGCTGATAGATTAATCAGTGTGATGCTTAACAAGTTGATATAATGCTTAAGAAGTAGATTAATTAGTCTGTCAACTTGTTCAAAGCAGCTAGAAAAGTTTCTTTTTGAAGAAAATGCATATTCCTTCAAGGAACCACTACATGATTTGCATTCATCTTCACATGTTTCTGGGGAAGGTCCTATTCTTCATAGCATGCCAAATCATGAGTGAATGGATAAGGAAAATTTTGAGACATGCTAAAGCTCTCAAAAAACTGAAAAAGAACAAACCCTTTCACTATGAACTCAAGCGTGCAAGACAAGAAAAGAAACAAAATACCATAGATTTTTCTTTTATTGACCCAAAACCAAAAGTAACTAAACAAAATAAAAGCTGATAAACAAAGATTCTCCGTTGTATCCAAATTCTAAGGGTTAACTGAATTCTTTTGAAACTC
>NC_026145.1:1898503-1914418 GCF_000512975.1 Sesamum indicum
TACTTTTAAAGAAAGCCAAAAAAGTTTTCCCTTGTTCAAGGAAATCCAGACTGCAAGAAATGAAAAGTAACAAATAAAGCCAATTCTTGTCTTGTAATTTTCAGTGCCTGTTCCAGACAACCAGCAAGCCAATATTGTAGAAATTGAACCTACGATTTAGTCATGGACATTACTCCCTGCATAACACCTGAAGTTCCACCCAGCACTGGAAGCAGGGCAAATAGTAAGCCCACGGCACAGTCCTGAAAATGCAATGTCCAAACATTTTTTAAGATCGCTTACGCATTTTGGACAATATATGCTGATCATTTGTAAAGAAGCATGAAACATAGAACTCAAGAGTCTACAAAATATGAACCCAAAAGCCTGTCTTTTCCATTGAAGCCTTTGGCAATGCCGAACAAAGAAAAATGGAAATTATCTATTTTTTGAAAGTGGTGGTGTGTCTTATTTTCCATTAAAATTTTAAATCAAAGTTTACTGATAACAGAACAGTTCCAAGACAGTTAAAAATATAAAAGAAGAATAAGATTCAATACCTGCAAAATGAGAGTGCCAATGGTAACTTGACCATGAAGAGCATTTGTACTGTTTCTCTCCATCAAAAATTTATATACCTGGAAATTGAAAGTTGGAACATTAAGAGAAACTCTTAACAATCCTGTTAGAAGCAAAAATAAACTGTGCAATAAATGCTCCGAGCATACCACTGCTGTGGATGACATGGATAGAAATGCACCAACAAATACCCCCTCAGATGCATTACCACCACACAGCTGCAAATAATCAGGTGACTATTAGAGCAAACATTACCACCACATTATAGAAAGTGAAGCTCTGCTGTGATTTCTACAATCTATGTAATGAACTCCCACCCTGGACTCGATTAACTTTTTTCTATATTGAGGGGGGGGGGAGGTTAGCCATAATATAATCATGCGCACCGATGCTATAACTCCACACAGGCACATAAAAAGGAGAATTTGAAGTAAGCCTCCAAGAACTGCAACAGCACGAACAACTCGAAGCTGTAGAATCATAAATGATTATTAATTTATAGCAATCAGCACACCTAATTTACATAATAGGAAAAATGGGGTGAACAATTCGTCATTCTGAAAGAGCATAAAACAGAAGCTAACCTTTGTAGTGGAAAATTCCAGGCCCAAAGCAAAAAGAAGGAAAATTACACCAAACTGAGCCACTGTTTCAACCTACATACAAAAGCAACATTAGGATTAGAAAAGCAAATGCAATGTTTATATTCATATAATGAAATATAGATGCCAAGTGGATCCAATCCAATTCTACACAAGTTGTCAATTCTATCATTTTAGTTTCGTTATTAACTTATTTCAACATTGCAGGTCGTCTATCATTTAAAGCATAATCTTCTTCAATTTGTCCTCACTAAATGACCCTGCTAAACTAGTTCTACCTAAACCTGCTAAATTTGGAGTTAGAAACAGAAGCAGCCCCATATTACCTTTTCATTGCAACATCAAGCATGGAGGAAGCATATCATGCCAATTATCAGCATAAAAGGCATTAAAATCTTATTTAAATTTTGGAACAAACTTGATGATATTTGAACTCTAAATCAGACTAAGGCCAGTTACAAGCTTCAAAGCATACTAATGCACAAGAAAACAAATTTTGGCACATGTACAACTATAAAATAGCACTAGACATTAAGAATCAACTTTAGACAGCTACATACTTGCACCATTTCACTGACAACATTAAACCCTCCAGGTCCAACAACTGATCCTGCTAATAAGTATCCAGTAATTACCTGCAAGACATTTCTGGAATCAGAGAAGAGAAAAGCTGAAAACAATTAGCATACATTGAGAGGACAGGCCAAAGAAAGAGATCAGACCGGTTGTCCAGCACAAGCAAAAGCAATTCCACCACAGGTTGCAGACACAATGACAACAACCAGATCTGATATGAGCCTAAAGAATCACCATGTCAGGCAGACTAGAACTGGAGATATAAGACTGAGGCCATCATAAACTGGTAACTGTACCTCAAGTCTAACTGCAACACTGGAAATTTAGATTTGAAATTTGATATGATAAACACATTATCCTGTCGAAACATAAAATTTCAATTTGTTAACCACTCACAACAGCAACATTTAAACAAAAAAAAAATCGGAATAGTTTCACATATTGATTTCTCTTTTTTCTTCTTCTTCTGATCATAGAAAGGAATACTGAAAGAAAAGCACTACAGAAAACAATCACAAGAACGCAAAATAAAAGGGGCAGGCATTGTTTATTACCTTTCTATCAATCAATGTAGGTGTCTCTTCAGCTCCATTGTCATTATCCAGATTAAAAACATGATGAAGTTTAAACGATCTAGAGTTATATGCAAAATGAAGCATATGAGTAACACAGGGGTGGCTGTTATTGACAAGTGAATATGTCTGAGAAATTTGTGTAATGAATGACACAAATACTTACTTCTCCTCCTTTGTTTCATTCTTCTTTGTCTTTACTCTAGCGACTGTTTCCAATACTGCCTGATCATGGGAAACTAAGTAAGAATACAGCTAAAGTTATGACCCGTCCAGCATTTATCAGAAAGGCAAGAAGAAGCTAAGAAACATGCAAGTCAAGCTTCCTGGAAAAGAAAAACTAAAGCTGCTAACCCAATTCAACAATGTCTTATCCTAGGCAACAGGTTCTAAAGAAACTTCAATAAATGACCACTTCGGTTCATAGTCATTCTCAAATCTCAAACTACACTGATCATTGCATCTAAAATCTATCCAGTCACTTATGTAAGATAACCCATACAGAAATGATGTAGCAACAGTATCAAAAGAGTTGAGAAAGTGCAATGTGACAAACCTGTTGCTCCGCGACACTATTGTTGAAGCTACCAGCATCATTTGCTGCCAATTCAAGTCAAATTTAATTTTGAAGAAAATAAACTGACAATCAAACAGTATATCACCATCCATATGTTGTTATAGAAAAGTCGCAACAAACAACAAATTATCCACATCTAGCCATAAAAGTAAACAAGAACATGCTATTTCAGCACACACCTAAACAGGAAAATGCTCATGAATCCTCAAAGCACCCTAATAAAGAAAACTTAAAAATGAGTCTCAGTGCTTTCGGGATTCGCATATCTCACAGTTTTCAGGATTTGCTCTGTGCCTAAAACCAGCAGTGTTCATAAATTACTCAAAACAACTCACTAATTAAACCTAAGTCCATTATTGGAATCTTAAGCCATCAAAAGCAAATCCAATAACCTCTCACCAAACTGAGAAAAATTAGTTTATCATTTCGCCTACAGTTCAACCTAGCAAAGCTCAATCCGACACACTAATCCAGCACATTTTAACTCACATTGTAGTATATGACACCAATGAAGAAGAGGAGAACTTACTGTGACAGCACGACCGCAATTTCTAATTCGTAAAACCCAATAAACCTAAATTTACTCCCCGGTCAAACACAACATAACCAGCAAACAACAACCACAAAAGTTAACCAAGCTAAGTAAAGGCAATACGCAAGTTGAGATCTAAGAAAACCTTCGTTCTGATCCTCATTCTCGGTGAATTCCTTCTCTAGGGCCCGATCGATCATATCAGCAAAGGTGTCCTCCTTCGGCCGAGTCTTATTTCCACTCGACTCGGCCAGTGTGGCATTAGCGGCGGAAACCGCGCCGTGGCCGACCAATTGCGAATCTGCCGATGCAGAAAACGGTGCCGCAATTGCAGTCAAAGCAACAAACAGTACAACAACGGCTGCCGACAATCTACTCATTGGCGACTGCACGCCGGCGGCGCACGATACGCAGGCCGCGGCGCACGTTGATGTAGACTGATGCGGGCTCAACGAATGTCGGTTAGTTAATTTGTCGCAGTCCACAGGCTGTACCACTTGTATAAATGATAGCAGAGCACAGAGAAGGAAAGTTGAGAGAGAGAGAAAATGGAGTGAGAGTAGAGAGAGCGATGAGTAATGGCGATGTATTCGTAAAATTGCGTGTTTATGATTTGTTTGGGGGTAAACATCAATTTTGGTCCCAAAGGCATTCAAAACCCAGATCTTACCTTGCCTAAAAATTTCAATACTTTTACCACTCCATCAAATCCACAGCTTTCTTATTTTATGAATATAAAAGTTTATATATACATCATTATACGTATTTTAATAAAAAATCGATCAATATTAATAATTGTCATCCAATATATTCTAATAATAAAAATTAAACATAACCAATCAAAATAACACAAGCAACGAATCAAATATGACGTTTTCCCATTTGTTTGGCAATATGAATCAAATATTTCCTAAAGTTCAAATATTGCTATCCCAACTGGAAAGGCTAATTACTCATCACACCCTAATACGGCCCATTCATGTCTCCGATGTATGGACCGCCCAACAAAGAATTCTAAGTACCATCTCCGCACTCCATAAAACAAAGAATAAATAAATAAGAGATGAAAAAATAAAATATAATAAGAGGGTAATGGGGATAGAATAAACTGATTTGGTGTTTTATTTTTAAATAGGATTAATTTTGTCAATATATTAAAATGGGATGATTACATCGTCATTCTTTCAGATTTTGTGTAATTATATATATATATAGACCCCTATGAATTAAAAAATTAAATCTAGTACTCATTATATTTAGTTTCGTCTAATAAACAAATCTCTCTATTAGTCAAAATTCATAAAATTTACTGATATTAACAAAAATAAAATGAATGAAAATCCATATTTAGCCCCCATCAGTTTATTATTAATATAAGAATTTTCATTCAACTCTTTTCCTAATATAAGCAAATTCCATAGATATTGACTAATATAAGGATCTATTTGTCCGACGAAAAATAAATATCAAGGATGTTAGATGTAATTGCTTAAAAAATAAGAGATTTATGTGTAATTACACCAAATTTTAAGGATTCAATCAATAGTTATAATTTCTCAAATAATAAAGAAGTATCTAATTTAATTTGAGTTTATCTTAAATAATTACGTAATGATCATGTTCTAATGATCAGTTAAATAATTACGTAAAGTATCTAAATTTGAGTTTATAATTTAGTCATTTTATTTTATTTTTTAACATTACAGTCATTTACTCATCTTTTTTTTTTATTCAAATTGATAAAATGATATTGACTTTTAAAATTTTAAATTAATTTTTCTTTCTATCGTCCTATGTCTTCCTTTCTCCCAGCTCCCCATCCCTCAGTTGTCTTTTTTATAATTCATTAGTCCTATATAAGTTAGAGGAAGTGACAAAATTAATCCTATAACTACTGGATTGACAATTTTAATTCTATATGATTTAGTTTAGTGGCAATTTTGGTCCTTCTGACCAAAATTAGCCAGACAAATTGGGGCTTAGGGTTCCGACTATCAACTGGTCTCAATTTAAACACGTGGCGTTTTGCGTGGTTGCTGACATGACAAGAGGCAAGTAGTTTTTGCCGGAAAGGACCAAACTTTCCACTAAATTAAAACATATAAGAGAAGTCAACCGATGAGGAGGCCATGGCGTGGATGGTATCATTGATGGAAACTAATTAGAGGGGTGTGTGCGCCATGGGGAGGCGAACATAGGGGTGTTGGTCCGTCAACGAGATGATCGATGGAGGCGGAGATATGACGGAAAATCCAGTGGCGAGCATGGCAAAAAAGTAGTGGAAATGAAAAAGGAGAGAACCGACAAAATAGTGGACGAAAATGAATGGGCTTAGGTACAATCAACTTGCCGGAGGATGGGGAGTTGATTGGTGGTGGTTTCGAACAGTGAGTAGGTCAGATGGAGGCAAATCGAAAAGAGAGAGAAAATAAATTTAGGTTTTAGGGCAAGACTATAATTAACAATTGGGAGTGTGTTTGAGCTCTGATTGAAACACATGCTGTAGTGTGGAATCAACGCAGGACATCAAGTTCAGTGGTGGTGCGCGTGGCCAGAGACTCGCCAGAAAAAATTTTCTGCGACCGACTGTGAGGTGGTGGTGGTGGGTGGTGGGTTAACCATTCTTTGCCACGTCAATAATTAAAATTGTCAGTCTCATAGTTACGGGACCAATTTTGCCATCCCCTTACATACAAGACTAGTTTGCAATTTTGCCTTAACCGAAAATTCTGTTGTTGCTTTATATTTTATTTTGTTGTAAGTAAAATCATTTTAGATTATGTACTTTAATATAATTTCCGAGGAAGATTAATTATATAAACAAACAATACATCAAACTTTTTTTATATTTTTTTATTTATATATAGGACTAGATATATATAAAAGCCAATCTATCTATTCAAAACTATTATGTGTTACCCATTAAAAATGAAACTTTTATTTTGTGTAAAAGATTCATTTATAGCACTATATATTATAAGAAAATTTGCTTAACTTTAAAAAAAATATTTATAACCATGCATAGTACGAATACCATGCTAATTTATAATTATACTAAATTTTAAAAAAATGAACCGATAGTTCTAACCCTTTATTATATTAAGAAAAGTTAATGTATACTAATTTGGGAGAAACCTACTTTTATATTTATTCCCAACTTGTCCTAAATCTATAAGCGCAACTCAATTCATATAGTAACTGCTCTACGCACGCTGTCGCGATCTGCTGTTGCATAATTCCTGCCTATCCCTGCATTTCTCTGCACTCTTTTATAGACTGAAATCTCATAATATAAGAGAGAGTTGAGGTCTCATGTGGCTAATGTATAGTTAGTTCCTCTCATTTTGTCGTACTCAATTATTGGTGGTGCAACTTTTTGTAACAATTGTTGGATTGCTTGTATAGCTTGATTTGCAGGTACTAGTTGGAACCGATGATTCGAATGTAGTGACAGAAACTTTTTGACACACTGAATCATCGTTCCCAACTTCGTCTTCCATTTTAGCACTTTTTGTAAAGGAGTAGTACTCATTCTTTATGCCTTTGTGATTTTCTGTAAGACTCCTTATTTATGCTTTTGGTGACTATTTGTAAAGAAATAGTACTCCTTTTTTTTACAGCTTCTTAGAAATGATAGGGAGTCAGTACTCCCCATTGTAAATTTGCTCGCTTTCTAATCTTAATAAAGAAGGATTGGGGACGCCAAAAAACTACCCCATTCCCGAGTGGTTTAATTAAAAAATAAAAAAACTCAATTCATATAACTATCTTTTTCTTCTTATTCCATAATGCCTTATTCTATTTCTGCCCAAAAAGATACAACAAAATTCTATCAACCCCTCCTCAACACTCCTCACCTTTCAAATCAACCTTTTCCTTTTTCTCAGTGTTTACAAGTTTAGGAATCAACAGCATCATCTATATATTATTTCATCTTTACTACCTTTTATGTTGCTTGTGAAATATACGCATCAACTGTCATCTCATCTGTTTTCCATATGCTTTTTGTTTACTGTTTTTGTTATTGGTGATTACGATGCCGTTTCGATTTTTTTAAAATTTAAATTCTTTTTTTTATAGAATTCAAATCTACATTTTACAAAAATAAATTTTGTAATAATATATGAATTTTGGGTTTCAATAAGTTGAATATGAAATTCTTTTAAATATTTAATTAATTTTATCAAATTATTTTTTTTATATATAACTTAAAAAGTAGTTATATATTTAACAATGATTTTTGACAATTTCTTAATGATAAATCAAAATTTTATTATAGACTACAAATTACCATTTGACCTGCTATAAGTCATTAATAAGTCAATTGAGGATAAATATTAATTTTTATTTAGTTTTTTTATTAATATTAATAAATTCAGTGAATTTTACTAACAAAGAGACTTATTTGCTAGACGAAAGAAAACTTCAAGGAAACTAGATTTAATTTTTCAAACTACAGGAAGTTTACGTGTAATTACACCGAACCTCAAGAAAGAGGAGTGTACTTATCCCTAAAAATTATGTTGAAATACAATTGATAGTTTATGTACTTGTTGTGTAATTACGTACTATTTTAAAAATATACAATAATTATATAATTAGTGTAATGAACTTATCATATCAAGTAATTTCAATTTAGCCAAACTAAGTTAGTAACATAATTTCGCATATTCACATGTGTGTCTAATGGGTTGAAGTCTCACCAAATATATGGGTATTTATCTCATTTAATAAAAAATTCTTATAGTACATATTGCCCACTTAATATGATTTTAGTGATCAAATCGATGTATCTGTCAATTTATTAATATTGATGTAATATATAATTACAATTTTTATTAAAAAAAGAAAAACATCGAGTAAGTCAATGAAATATAGTATAGTTGGCGAAATTGAGGGGGGAAAAAGAGGATAAATTACAATAAGTTATCACGAGATTTGACATAATTATAAATATCATCTCATTATTTGAAAAATTATCAACACCCCATTGATTTTAGCGGTTGTCTAACAACTAGCCTAATTCATTAGTTTCCTCCAAGTTTTCATCCACTTTTTGTGTTAAATAATCAAAAAATGCCTTTGTGGACTATGAATTATAATTTGATTTATTTAAAAAAATATTTATTTTATGACTAAGTGATTTTTTTTTTTTAATTTTTCCTCCACCTTGTCCGATTTGTTTTATTTATTTGATATTTTTTTAAAATAAAAAAGTACAGTAAGGACAAAATTGATAATTTTGGGACCTCAACCAAAGAACTACATAATCTCATTAAACATTAGAAGATATTTATAAATTTTTTAAAAATAATTATATCAAATCTTAGAAGAACTCGCTGTAATTTATCAAAAAGAAAAGAAAAGAAAAAACAATATCCACTTTTTCAGCAATTATAATGTCCCACATAAGAAGGATATTATATCTAAATCCAATTGGACACCCTGGATATCTCTATATGCAAATCCAAGTGTACCACCACAATCGTCATCATTAGTTATAATTGTTATTCCACAACTATTGGTAATTAAGAAAATTTAAAATCATACTTTTATTAATTTAATGTTATTACCAATTTCGTATGAATAATTTAAATTAATAGCAGCACATAAACCTCCAACACATGGAAAATTAAAGAAATAAAAAAAAAGGGACAACTCTTGTTAGCCACAAATTTGGTGTCCCAGGGGCCACGTGTAACATAGCATGAGACCAAAGAATTTGTACTTTGTTTTTTCAAAGAAGCAACAATAATGCACTAAAATATTCACTTCCTATAATAGATATTTTCTGGGCTCAGTGTGTTCCCCATAATCTACTCATCGTTATATGTTAATATATATGAGAAGGTGAAATTATTATTTATATAAAAATAATTTCGTAAAAAATAAATATAAATTTTTATTAATATATCAAATCGATGAATTTTAAATAATATAAAAAATATTAAATATAAATTTTTAAACCATTCAAAATGTGACGGTACAACTATTCCTATGGTTGATATGAGCGTCAAGGTTAAAAGATGAAAACTTTGGAGCGAAACCCTCATGACATATTCGATCTTTTTAAGATTGTCCGGATATTAAAAAAAATAAAATAAAACAAAGATCGTAGAACCAATTTAATTGATAGTAAAATATTTACACAAGTAAAGTTGATAGGGATGAAATGCATAGCCTTATCATAGAGAAAAATGGCATGTAGGCCCAAAGAAGAAATAGAAAGTGATTCAAACGTTTGTTGAATTTTACCTCCGCCTGCGGCTGCTGCTCTTGCTATATATTTGTTTTGCATTTACTTCCCGACTCTACCTTCATCTGCAGCGTGTAGAAAGGAAGAAACAGGAGATTTAAGATAAAAATTTGGTTTTTGTGCCTGAAAGAGCGAGAGGATTCGAGTTACTTTTGGTTTTTCTCAAATGGATTCAACCAACAAATCGCTGGTAAAATTTTGCCTGATGTAAACGTGTGATTGTTTTTACGTCAAATTTTAATTGACTTTTGTGGTTATTGATTTTGTTCCGGTGAGAAGCTGGGCACTAGTTCTCTGAAATTTGCGGAGAAGCTCTGCGCGGCGGTGTTTCCGATTATAGCTATATTCGACGCTTTGGCTTTTGCTTTCTCCGGTTGTTTCGAATGCCGAAAATTGAGCCGTGGCACGAAATTGCGTTATGAGTTCAAGGAGATTGTTCGACTCTCGGAGAAATCTCATTGTACAGAATTTTGATGATATCCTTTTCCCCCCCTGTCGTTATGGAGTTTTATTTACTTTTTCGTTTGATAATTGTTGGTTGATACTGGAAGTACTTGTTTTGTTTCTATTGCAGTTACTATAAATGAAGTGGAGGCATTGCATGAGTTGTTTAAGAAGTTAAGCAGTTCAATCATTGATGACGGTTTGATACATAAGGTATCGCTCCAGGTTTACAACATACTTGTATTTTTCGGATGAAGTAGTTTTTCTTCTACATAGTTGTTCCAGTGAAGTTTTTTGCTACTTTGAGGATTTGTGCATATCATTTTTAATAATCACGGTTACAGTGATGCTTACGCGAGATTTCGGTCAAACTCAACCAAAAAGTTTGAGCTCTATTTCAATACAAAAATTCTGAAAACTGGTGCGAGCTTGACTTGATGAATTAACTCTAAGCTATATGTAAAAACATCATATTGTTTGAGCTCTAATTGTGTTTGAGTTGTGATTTGGTGACTGCTCTTAATCCATCGCTTTTACCTTTCATCCTGTGTTTTACAATCCTTGTGTGATTTGTTGGCTGAAGTAACAAGCGACTGCAGGGCTGTATGAAGGTTGTGGCTGGTGATCAGTTTTTCTCGGGGTTAAGGGTGGGTGGAAAAAGCTGAAATGGTTCCCTCAACTTTATATATTTCTCCTTCGGTGAGAATGTCAACACCGGAGAGTTATTTGAACACATATTGAGTTCAAGAACGAGTTGGATCTGATTCACTATTTTTGAATATTTTCACATTTTTCTTTAAACTTCTTGTTTCCCATAATAACTGAATTCCTCAACTCGAAAATTTGAGTACATGCATTCTAGTAATAGGTTTCTTTTTCTTTCTATAATATATAAGTATTCTTTTGATTTTGGCCATAAACACACATGTATTCTCTACAATGTTTAACATAAATTTGCTTGTACGCATTCATTGCTATTTAGCATCCGATTACAGGCCTTCTCATTATCTCTTTGACAGTTGCACCTTAACTGTTTGTTATTGTTATATGACTGTACACTGTTTGTTTCACATGCAGGAGGAGCTTCAGTTGGCATTGTTTAGAATAGTATGTGGTGAGAACCTTTTCTTGGATCGGGTAACCACAGTCTTACTTCTTGTCCTGTCTTCATTTCGAAAACTCTGTTCTCATTTTTATGTATTCTCAGATGGTTACATGGGAATACATGTGAAATGTCAACATCTGGCATGACTGAGATACTAAGAAATGCCTAGGTTTTGTTGTATACCTACATTTTCTTGTTTCATTTTATACAACTCATGCATGGACATTAAGAGTTGTGGAATTAATAGGAAGCTCCACTGATTAAGAACCAATTTACGCTCTCTTATTCTAGCTGTGTAATATGGATATGAGATACAGTTGGAAACTAATCAAGTCAAGCAATTTTGCTGGTTTCTTGTTGCATGCTTTCTCAATTTCCATCTGAAAAGCAGATCATGCATCACACTATCTTTATTTTCTTGATTGTCTCGAGAAAATCATGTTATATACTACACCACTCTTGTTGGCAGATTGCCAGATTCCCTGTTTTCGGTTGAAGACATCTCAGTATTGATTGGCAAGAGATTAGTGGGGACCTTATCAGGAAACTTAATACTATCTTCTCGACTAGCTAAATAATTGAATAACTGTGTTTTAAAGAAAAAAGGCTTTATATGCACTAATGGTTCATCATAAGTGTTGTTGGGCATATATCTATCTTATGTTTATGAACTTCAATGCATGGAGTGTTATATTTCTGTAATCTATTGCAAAAAGTGAAGGTGCATATTGATATTGCAATAGACTACATTGTTTTGTTGTTATCTGAAAAGACTGAAGAAGCTCCTTTGTAATTTGCCATTCCCTGCATTTGCTTACAGGTTTTTGATCTTTTTGATAAAAAACGGAATGGTGTTATTGATCTGGAAGAATTCGTTCTTTCCCTCGATGTATTCCATCCTCATGCCCCTGTCGAGGACAAAATAGATTGTAAGAAATAAAAAGGATTCTTTTTTGTTTTATAGTATTACACTTATAATTGAAAACTACTTAAGAAAGGCTAGAGTTTTGAGGATCACAATGATTCTTCTATTTTGCTACAAAAAGTGAAGCCCGATCAGTGCACTTACCCTTTCTGCAACACCTTTCCTTATTTTGCAGTTTCGTTCAAGCTTTATGATCTGAGACAAACTGGGTTCATAGAGCGAGAAGAAGTAAGTATATTATTGAGTTACTAGTACTATCAGGCTAGTTAATGCTAAAATAAGTTTGGAGAAGACATAAGATTAGTTTCTGCAATAACTATGACAAGAAAGCTGTCTGTTTTTCCAGTATGGGCTTTTCCTAGGCAATATAATTCTATTATTGATTGTTTTAACTATTATAAATACAGATGAGCTTTCTTCAGAATTCCATGATGTCCTCTGTCCCAATGATTCATCTTTTTCCTTTTGCCCCCTATAATGATACTTCCTTATGTGTTTCCTCCATGACATACTTTGCTGTTGCTTTTGACCCTGTTGATTTGCTTGGAAATAGGTGCTAAACATTCCGGTGCTATTGCTCTACCATTTTCAACTGAAGTATACTGTTTCATTTCCTTTGCTTACTTTTCATTGGGGTATCTGAAATTGGATCAATGAAGTTTTGCTGTTTTGGGAATTAAGTTTTCAGTTTCTCCTGGGGCACTTCGCAATGGTGATGTTCGAAATGAACATACTTGGGTTGGGTCTTTAAATAATCTTTCCTAGTACCCAACATTCTGAACTTTTGGACATAACCAAGAGATGAGATTGCTTTGTAAATATCGTGTAAAGCATTGTCCTACAAGTAGGAAGATCGACTGTGGTACTTTCCCTGTAACCCAATTGTCTCTCCATGATGAATCTATTTTTCTAACAGATGTTATCTGGTTATTATAAGTTGATGGAAAAAGTTCTTGCTTCAGGTCAAGCAGATGGTGATTGCTATACTTATGGAATCTGACACGAAACTATCAGACGAACTGCTAGAGCTAATAATTGACAAGGTATGAGTACATGTGAATCGACAATCTTTCAGTAAATTTAGGTTTCAGTAGATGGAATATATGTTTATTCAACAATCAATCGTCCTTTTTAACAGACGTTTGCGGATGCTGACGCTGATAAGGATGGTAAAATTAACAAAGAGGACTGGAAAGCTTTCGTCTCACGGCAACCATCACTTTTGAGGAACATGACTGTACCTTATTTGAAGTATACATCATCTTTATCACATCATGTTTTGCTCCCTATTATCTGATCTTCCCAAATCTTTGACCGCTGCCATGTTTATCTGCTTCCAGGGACATCACTTCCGTTTTCCCCAGTTTTGTTTTTAACACTGAGGTGGAAGATTGAGAGATTCCCGGATAATGTATCACTAGAGTCAGCCTGAAGAGAGGAACTGACGAATAGTCCGTATAAATCTCCAGATTATCGCTGGAGATGTAGAGAAGGTGGTGTTTTTGCCCTTGAGGGGAAAAGTGCAAAGCTGGATGGTTCAACCAATATCAGGTCTTGTTTTATACAGATGATGATCGGCTTGGGATTCTTCTCAACTTGTACAGACATTTGAAGTTGGGAAATTGTTTGAAGAGTCCAAGCTAACTGCCCAGACCCTTCACTCGTGCATATGTGTCTTGCTATTTCAGTGTGAAGTTTTGGTGCCACGCCAACACCCACATGTGCAAAGAGTTAATTGCTTTGCACGGTCTACTTGTTTATATGTAATGTACATGGACACTGCAGTCAACCAAGTTCTCTTCGCATACAACTTTTTATTCGCAGTCGAGAAATTAGCCAGGCATAACAACAATCAATTCTTTCCAGTAAAGAATCAATTACTATTATACATATATTAATATCATAAAAGTTAACTGAGTATAACTAGTAATTATATGTTTAAAACACAAATCTAATGTGAAATAAAATTAATTCCCTAACTTCATAGGTTTTTGGTATTACGTTTGTGCTAAACTGAAAATTTTTTTATTCTTTTTACACTCAACGTCCTGCAAACCTATCATCAATTACATTTATTTAAATTAAGGGTTAATTATAATTTTACCAAATAAATTTTAAAATTACACTTACATCCCCATAAAAAATTCAATGTTTATACCTTACTTATTTTCATTAGGGTTTGGAAGACATGTATGTTGAGGTTAGCAAAATAAATGACATAAATTTTTAATTTTATTCTTCATCTAACATTATCATAAACAATTTTATAATTATAAGAAAAAAAAGTGTTATGAGTTAACCTTACTTCATTGTCCTCTTATAAGTATAAAAATATATACAGAAATATTAAATGAGAGGTAAAAATAAAAAATTATATATATTTTTTTATTTTTTTTTTTTAGTATTTTTCGTCTAAATTTTAAAAAATAAAATCAAATGTAAACGGAGAATTTTTAAAAAATACAAGTATAATTTTAAAATATTTTTTGAAGAAAAAAAGTGTAATTTTGACTCAAAGGGGATCTAATTGTTATTAACTCTTGAAGTAAGTCGTATAATAACGTCGTACAAGTCTCCCACGTGTACTAAATCATTCGTACGCTACCACTTCCTTTTAACAAAGCTCATGAGAAGGAACAAGATTCTCAGTTCCTGTTTTGCTCTTCACACACTTGTGCAGCAGCTCTGAATCCCTTCTTCAATTCTATTCAGGAATTGCTATACGCGTACGTATACCTACAAAAATGGCGGACAAGCCCAGCAGAGCTTTGGTATTGTATGGAGATGGGTTAGCCCGATTCATCAGCCCGACGCAAACCCACCTCCATTCTTTCGCTTCTCGGGCCTGCTGTGGTTTTCTGGCTCTCCCTCATTCCCCTCCTTCAGGTAATAATATAATACTATTTCCTTTATTAATTCCGTTTAAATTTATATATAATGTTTGGAAATCACCGTCTTTATATTGGTAAACAACAATGAAAGAATCGTGTTCTATTGCCTGCAATTTATGCTATATATCTTGTGTGAGCTTTTCAGAACGAATCAGTGATAGCAGACTCATTTTCTGATTTATGGTTTTATAATTTGAGTTTATTGACAGTTGGGCAGGAAGAATTTCATTGAGTTGGTGGATTCTTGATGGATTTACATGTGTTCTGTAGTCTTTTGGATGTGTTTGGATGGAGGGGTTTGGATTTGACGAAGGGATTTAGAGATAAGAGATAATTCTAGTATTAGTTGAATTTGAATTCCAGTATTCATGTTTATTATATTCATACTATAAAGATTGTGTTTTCAATTATTGTCCTTCAAATTTACTTGGAATTTAGATTGCAGAAAACGAGGATGCAAGAATAATCAGGGAGTTTGCCGAGCTACTGGATGCGAATGAAGCGTATCAAAATTTGGTGAGATCAGTTGATGCTAATGGTTCATTTCATTTTTAAATTTTACCCATCGTTTCTAAATTATAATGATATTTTTGTGAAATCTAACATCCTCTTTTAATGCCCTTCAGGATTCAAAAAGAGTAGGTGAAGACAAACCTGAAGAAAAGTGTGCATTCCCATCTCTAGCAGAGAGGTTGGTTCGTTTGAAGGGTCATATGCACTTATTTTATCTGTAAGTTGAACAAAATAGGTACCTAATTTTGCTCTGGTTCTATATCCGATTTCAGGTTCATGGGAATGAAAGCAGCTACAGTCACTGACAATTTAGGTTTGAAATCTTTTGGAGGTATACTCGGCTTCAAGGTGTTGCAATGGGATG
>NC_026145.1:1914497-1931786 GCF_000512975.1 Sesamum indicum
AATTTGGCTTCTGAATTGCTGAAATTGCTTGGTTTTGAAGATGGGAAGATAATTGACAGCAACGATTTTGATTTAGTTGTTGTTCATGTTGGGGCTGGTGAAAAGATGAATGGTTACAAAGACGTAGAATTTGTGAACTGTTTGGTTGGTGATTTATTGCATATTGCACAATCTGAAACTGATATTGGTTCTAGGTTGCATATGTCTGTTATCATGAGCTATGGAGCTACCCTAGAGAATGACCATTTAGAACTCCCGGTTTCTGATAGTAAACCTGAAAATAACAGCGAAATTTCACTGCTTTTCCCACGTCAAAGTTACACGGTGCAAGCAGGGAAGCCAAGGGAAAATATTAGGTCAGAAGTCTTGTTTCTGTCAACTTATGGTACTATCTATGTGTTTTGATCTATCTGACGAAATCTTTTACAGGCATTACTGCCCGATGCTGCATGCCCAGTATCAGAAGGCGGTAACTCGCGTGGACACAGTGGAGTCATTCACCTTAAGAGATATTATTGAGGTATTGAAGTTATTCTTGGATATCTTTTGGTGCTATAGTCTTGTTCTTGTTGTTAGCTGGTTCTATTGTACTTGGTGTTAGTACAACATAACATAAATTTGCACGAATCTCATCATTAGGCACAAATAGTGTAATTCTTAATCTGAATTATAACCTGTTCATGCATTTTGGAGAGCTAATTGTGGCTTGAGTTCTTACTCTAGCTGGATCAAACACTCTTGAATTTATTTTAGTAGATAAAACCTGAATACCGTGGTCTCCTCAAATTGCTATGAGCAGAAGTACCTGACTAAGATTTGATGTAGCTAACGAACCGAATGATTGCTATGAAGTTCAAACATCGTTCTCTTTGTAGTTGCTCTTGTCATCATGCTCCATTCACATAAAGAAATAAAATGTAATACAACTGGTGGTTGATTGTAAACTATTGAGTAGAGCATATCGTTGTATATTTATTACGATACTTCTGTAACTACTTAAACTAAATATTAGGTTTGCGAACAAGTAGTGCCCGAGTAATAATTTTTCTATAATTTAACTGTTGAACAATGGAGTTGCTGAACCTTTAAGATGATAATTTGCTTTCTTCCTCAGAAGTAAATCTGTCCTCTCAAAACCATCCTACAAATCACTGGAACTTGAAAATTGCTGAAAGATCATTCTTATGTTGATTCCTTTGCTTGGCCAATATCTCTGCAAATTTCAATTACCTCTTGAAATCCGTACTATGCTGCTGTCAATTAATACTTTGACCGACATTTACATGCAGAACAGTGGAAACCTCATAATACCGGCCGACAGGGTCTTGCATGAAGTTGCATTTAAGATTTGGAAGGCCCCAAAATACGGGGCGTGAAATGATGCTACGAGGGCTATTTTGCAACTGAAACAATGAATTGACTGAAGAAAAAAAACGAGAAGAAGATGCAAAATCGTGTTCTTTCCGATGAGTTTGCACTCCTAAAAGAACTGATGATCTCCAGCCTCCAAGAACTTTGTATCGGTTGACATTTTTCCATATAAATGGCTGAACTAATGAGCATCAGCTTATGGTTGTGTTATCAGTGATATTAATTGACCCCAAACTTGTATGCATTTTTCTCAATGCTTTCATCTCGTCTCCCAAACATGGCACAGTACCAGCTGCACCCTCTGCTCATTTTTCTTTCAATGATACTGCAGCTACCTATTTGTTCTTTTACTTGTAAGGAAGTAATATTTTGCCCAAATATTGGATTTTTTAAAAGTAAATTACAACTACCTCACTTAATATTTGGTATAATTATGAATACCTCTTGTTGTTTGAACATACAAATATCTCTTCAAATGAAAAATAATTATGTTAGCTTCTAAACGGTAAAGTGGATATTATTATTTTATCCTTGTTAAAAATTATTTAAAAAAAATTAATGAGTATTGTAAAAAATTTAAGGAAATATTAGTCCATAAAAGATTTTAATTTTTTTTAGAAACATATAATGAAATTATAATTTGTAATCTAAAAAAATATTTTGACAAGTTCACCATAAAAATTGAATGAAATTCTAATGAATGTTGCAACTCATCACCAAGAACGTCGAAATTAGAATAGTATATGTAACTTTTCAAACAATGAAATAATATTTACCAAAATCTCAAAGATAGTTATAATTTAACCCCCCCTCCCCCCGCCTTTTTTTTTCAAGAAAATGCAGAAAATAGTAATCTCTAGGATGTTTTATGATTTGGGTCATTATCAAGATGAAATTACATAAGCACTCCAGCACATTAATTACATCTCTTTCAATCAAAAGTTGCACATCAGTAGGATGCTGTATAGAATAGCTCTTTGTCAGATCTTTTAAAGGTGAATGCTTACTTATACCACAGTTTAAGCTCATAATGCAATCAAGAGGTACGACGGAAAATAAGCATCTAACAATCTAACAAGTTCTTGAAAACATAAGTACCCAGCAAAAACCATCCGATAAGGAGTAATGAAAATGAAAATAATCCGATTAAAAACGGCCATCCAACCATAAATATACCGAAGCAGAGCACCACAACAAAAGGCAAAAATGATCGTACGACATCAAAGCCGCCAACCCACTTTCCCTTAAACAGTATAAGAGCCGCAACATTGACCATGTTCCAACTCATTGACCCCTTGTAGCAGAGCCGATTCAGGCAATTGGCGACGAACGAGTGGCAGTTGCATGTGAAGAGGTTGTAAGTTTTGCTCTCAAAGTGGCGTGCGCTTGACTGCACAGCATCGTCCCATGTGATTGCTGTCCCATATTCAGCATGAACATAGGGATTCTTGCATGTATGCCCAACAAGGTTCGGAGGAAAACAACACTATTCAAAGAAAAATGACATGAAGTTATCTATCAATTACTTGTATAGCTCATATAACATACTGCATTAGTCCCACAGAAAGTATTTCTTACGACTTTTATTCTCCTTACAAAATATGAAGAGTGCACCCATTTTCTTTTGGGATAATTACATTTACACCCCCTGACCTATGGTCTATTTACATAAACCACCTCTATCTTTTGCATAATTACCGAAACAATCCTTGATAGCAAAAAAATAGAGGTATTTTATATAATGATGCTAACATTTTTTGGGTGTGTGTGTAATTTCTCAAAAAAGTAAGGGGTGATATGTGTAAGCGATAATGATATTTTGATGGATGTATATGTAATTATCCAAAAGATAGGGGTGGTTTGTATAAACATACCACAAATCAAGGGGTGTAAATGTAATTATCCCTTTTCTATTTCTACGACACTTACCCTTGCTTAGACACCTGTGTTGGCACAAAATCGAAATTCCAGTTGAATGGGAAAACAAGAAACATTCTGCAATTACCTTTAAAAAGCTTTTATATGCTGGTTTCTTACTATAAAATAGAATACTTGAACAAACAAATGAAAGACCGACACTTGAGATCGTTTATGGGCTACACTAAATGCTACTGATGTTGGTAGCATCTACTAGAGTGTAAACCCTCAGTTCAGAATAACGGTTCACATTGCCATGGATCACAAAAGGAAGACCCAAATTATTATATTATCTGCGGTTCTAGCACATGTAAATGGAGCAGATGCACAATTATACACACAAACAAACGCACACATGCATGGATGCACGGCATCAGAGAGATAAAGAAAGAGGAGAAAAAAGGGGGAGATATGTAGGGGAAAAGAGAAAGGAATCCAAAGTTAGTTGGGAGAACTCATGGAGTTATACCTGCTCTCGTTCCAATTGGACGTATCTTGCAACGGGACCAAAAGCAAAATCATCAACATTAACGAGGTTGGAACCCGAGAAATCTAAAACGGTACCGTCCTCCTTGCATATCCCAACGTGTCCAATGAAAGGGGCCAGCCACGAGACTACTGGCAGAGGTGTCCAAACTAAACAACATGGGAATGTTGCCTTCTTAGGATCTACTTCATCAAGTGGCCAGAATTCGTGCAGAATATTTCCAGCATAATCTTCATTTCGAACTTCTTGGGCAAGATTGAATTTCGTCAGAGAAAGAGTTCCTAAAGACATATGGCCAAATACAAACTTCCAGTCCTTACTATTTCCTCATCAGAGAACATCCTCCAGTGCCATGGTTACATTAGGAAACAAGATAAGAACATCGGTCCCCTCGCCACTAAAATGAAAAGTCAACTCTGGAACGCAAAACAGACATATGGTAAATGCAAGTATAAGGAGGAAAATAATACTAAAGTAAACGGGAAAAAGAGAAAGGGTTTGAATCACGACATCGGAGGGCTCAAACACCATTTTAAGGCAATGCATTAAACAAATGTGGACAAAAAGGTGCCATATGATAATAGAGTTACAGGAAGTGCTACAATCAAATACCATTATCAGTACATTATTATAACCATTGATACCCATGTCTCCTGATCCATTAAAACTTCCATGTCGCAATGGATAAGCACACATATCAATCTTGACTAATCAACAAGGCAGGCAGCAAATATAGTATTGCTTTCCCTAGCTTTGTCTCATCCAAAACTACGAGTGACGTTCCGGCTATATGCAAGAATATTCCATGCAACTGACTATTTCAAATGCTACATATGCATGAGGACTTCACATCTTCAACGTCTAAATTTGTTTCCAATGAATGCTGGAAAACAACAATCTTTAAAGCTGAAAGATTACAAGGAATTACCATTACATTGGTGCAACTTACCTTGTGTGTTTTTCCCTTTCTTAAGATCCAGAACAGATCCAAAAAACTACGGGCTCCCTAAAGCCCACTTACTTTAAACCTGGCATTTGCAAATATTCGTAACGATGTTGCTGAAGATTAGAAATACAGCACCTTTTAGCAATAATGAATCTATATTAACAGTGAACACGATGCTATCCCATACCATACATCTAGCGCAAACACTTGAGCATTTTCAAAGTGCACATGTATGAAACTATAAGCAAATTTACATACTTGCTTCCAGAACATAAATCACTTTCCATAAATCTATTTTTTGCATCTTCCCGAAAAGATCAACAAGATATAAACCATGGTCTAATCATTTCGAATTACGCAATCACTCACATTCAGTTGAAAATTAAGAAAAGAGGACAAACACACACACACACACAAAGGATCAATTGATCAAGGAAAAATCTTTAGCAGGAATCTAAGAGAACTATTATGCAAAAAAATCCAAGAAAGAATTGTGCAGAAAAACAATTAATCATTTTAATTAGCAATATTCTTGAAGAGACATGTTCTTCATTAACTGAGAGCAGAATTTCACTAACCACCGATTATCCTTTCTCCAAAAGCCCTCTCCGTTAGGATCAAAGAAGAACATGAAAATTTCATTGTCATAATAATAAAAGAATCCACTCCAATTTTCAGCTAGCAGACAGATCAAAAACCGTTCTTGACAACCGCAAAATGAATATACGCAAACAAGATCACAAACCCACAAATACAAAAGAAAAAAACCGTAACTTTCTACTAGAACTGCAGCTAGAAGAAACCCAGAAGATTAAATAACAATGAACTATTCAAAAATAGGAGTAAGTTTTGTTTTTACAAAGAAAAAAGGAAAAGAAGAGCTGACGGTAGCTGAAAATTACCTGCATAATCTTGCGCAAACTTCAGAACTCATGTTATGAAAATGAGAAATGGAAGTATTAGACTCTGATTACTAAGCAAGAAAATTGTAGATAATTATTTTTGAATTTTCTTTTATTTTGTTGGGTTTTGTTATATTTTATTGCGAAGTAAATAGAAATGGATTTGTTCATCGAAAGAGCAAAAGACTTGAACGGGGAAAGGTGCATGAACCTCACAAACTCCTCTCTCTCTCTCTCTCTCTCTCTCTCTCTCTCTCTGTCTCTCTCCCTCTCTCTCTCTCTCTCTTCATAGAGGTCCCACTACTATGATGGTTAGGCTATTGACTTATTATTGATAATAAAAAATTTTCAATATATCAATAATAAATAAATATAGACTTTTATCAGGATAATTATATTTTTGGTTCTAATATATTATCACTAATTTATTTTCAGTCCCTAAACATATTGAAATTTTATTTTAGTCCTTCAATTTTTTAAAATATTAATAGTTTCGGTACTTAATCCTAATTAGTTACCATATCTATGCTCATGATCAGGCCCAATATGCTTTCGAAAATAAATTTAAACCTCCATATATTCATACTTTTCTTTGACCATCTTGTTCTTGGGTATTCCAAGCCCTCGGTATTCTCGGATAGTATGGTTGGAGAAAATCTATAAAATCGAAAATTTGGAATACCCCGGGAACAAGGCAATCAGATAAAGGAATCACTAGAAGATTTATAACATTTAACTACAGCCAATTGTCATGATTAATAATAAATAGTTGTAGCAAATAGTTATTGACCAAAGTCACGCAACGGTTGTTGGCCGTGATTTTTGCGAAGGTGGCAAAAATATTCGCCATGGCGCCATGACAAATATTTTGACCATGGCTCTTAGTCGTGACAAATAATTTTTTTATGATTGAAAATCTAGTTTTTTTGCATCAGTTATGTTTAACCGTAGTTAATAGTAGTCATTTACCATAGTTTTAGCCATAGCCAATAATAAACTTTTTTTCTAGTGAATGAATTTATGGAGGTTTAAATTTTTTTCAAAAGTATGTCAAGTTTGTCAATGGCAAAATAGTCATTAATTAGGCTTAAGACCAAAACTGTTAATATTTTAAGAGTTGAAGGACGAAAATAGAATTTTAATATATTTAGGGACTGAAAACGAATTAGTGGCAATATATGAGGATCAAAAATTGTAATTATCCCACTTTTATCCTATATTTTTGTTAATATCGATAAATTTAGTGAACTTTGACTAATTGAAAAACTTATTTTGTTAGACGAAAAAAATTACACCGAATTTTAGTAGAAGAGATTACAGTTATCCCTTTTTTGCCCCTTTCCCTGTCATAAATAATTTTTCTTTTCGTTTTTCTGGTAAGAAGAGTTGGGAAATGACATTGACACATTTTTATATTTAATTACATAAATATTTTTATTTCTTTATAGAATTATATTAATACCCTTCTGGATCGTTTGTAAAATTTTACCACTGTAAAAAGTATATTCATAATTTTAATTATAGTCACAAAAAAATATATTTTTAATTTTATAAAAAAGTATATTTTTAATTTTTTAAAAAAGTATGAAATGTTTTTTCAATACCATTTAAATTTGGCCCGAATTGTTTAGAGTTCAATATCTTTTTTTGTGAGCTTGAGATCGACGAGCTCGAACTATTTTTTATTTTGATTTTTTTTATTATTATTAGATTAAATCATAGGAATCACATAATTTTTACATAAATTTATAAATAATAAAATAAATTACATAATTCATATTATGTTATAAATATATTAAAATATAGTATGATATTTTAATTTATTGTTCTAAATATAAACTACTAATTAGTTTAGTAGTGATTTAATTAATAAAAAATTCATACCGAATAATTTAAAATTATAGAAAAGTATTTATTATCCGGAATAATGCATTTGAAATACATAAAAATATTTTATAATTGAGATAAATATATGTTCACCATCTGTAATAAATTTATATATTTATAAATGTTAGTATTATATTGAAGTAACTATCATCTTACATTATTTAATCGGATCAACAAAATTCAGATCAAACTGTTAGATATGATCAAACTTACAAAATAACACATTTGGTAAAGTTTTAGACTTATTAAATATACGAATGTCGAGATATCGTACTCGGAACATAAGAGAAATCATTCAAGACAAATTATCGTTGAATCAGGCCATGTGATTTTAAATCATATCGTCTGATATGATCTAATGGAAACAATCTTATATATATTTAAATTTAGTATGAATCGGGTGCACGAATTTTAAGATATTGCAATTGTTTATTAAACTTTTTTATCACATTATACATATAATAAAGTAATAATTAAAATTGTTCAACCATCATTTTTATTATTATTATCATTATCATTATTTTTAGATCAATTCATAAGAATCACTAAATTTTGACATAAATTTATAAGTAATAAATAGACTGCACAATGCATAATATATATCTTGATATAAATATAAAAATCAGAAGTAGATAAAAAAATTATAAGTGAATTTTACTTGTTAATTTAAAAAAAAAGTATAACACAATACAAATATATAATAAAATATTTCATAAAGTTTATGTGTTATATTAAGTAATTATTTTATAAATAATATCATAATTTACTAAATTGTTGATTAAATTTATTTTTGTATAAGGATTAAATATATAAATAAGAAGAACATAATTTATTATTATGAAAAATAAAATGTATGATATTGATAAATAATTATAATATATGGTTAATTTGAGTATAAAATTGATAAAGTATTACATACGGAATTGAATATATAAAAATTATAAAAATAAAAATATATATAAAAAAATAAAGTGACATACAAACAGCTCACGAGCTGATGAACGGAGAGAATTGAGCTCGAGCTTAAGCTCAAAATGAAATCTCACGAGCCGACTCGTCTCGTACGCGACACCCAAACTAATTTATGAATGTACAACTACTTGACACATTTCCTCAACCAAAAACATCATTCCCCATTTATTACTCTTTCTTGCAAAAACATTCATGACCACCTAAATACTAAATTTACTAGAAAAAATTATATTTTTAATCTCATAGCACAAAGGACAGTGTAGTCTCGATCCCATATTTGATGATATTAATATTTCTGATCTCAGTGGATTAAAAAATATTGTGTATGTGGTCTCATGCACTAATTTTGTAGAACCGTCTTTGGACCATTTGCAATATTTTTTAATTAGATAAAAAATATTAACCTGCAAAGTGGAGGATAAAAATTTGCAACGCTCCTGTCTTCTTGGGCCAGAAGTGCAATTTTTCCCCCCACAACAAATGTACAAACACACCACTCCGACCCATGAGACCACATATTAGTAAGAAACTGCACAAGAAGATAAGTGTATGTACTGGGGAATGAAAAATGAGTGGGACAACATGATGATGATGATGATGATTAAGGTGGTGCAACTGATTCACCACAGAATGCATCAGGCTCAAAGTTTCTTGCAGATTCATCGTTGTAGACTCCTGGGACAGCTCTGCCTCCAGGCTCTTCTCCTGGAATAGTATAAGCTTGTTTTTGGGTGGTTTCGGAGTTGACGAGGAGGACTATGCACAGAAACAATGATGTCCCGAGAACCACCAGCGTTGTCTTTAGCCTACTTAGGACAGGCTTCACCTGTGTAAAAGACCCACCATTTATATATATACAGAAATTCATCCGTAAGAATATTTCAGGAAAATTCTGATTAAACCAACACTAATACACTTATACTGTGATTCATTCATAGTATACACATACATACTCTTTCTTTCGGGGGTGGAGGGTTTGGGGATGGCTTACTGAAAAAGAACCAAGAAGTCGATCACGAGCCAAAACTTCTGCAGTCTTCACCCATATCTGTAGATCAAAATAAACTGATGGAGTAATTAATTGCATCAAAAGCACAGCACAATTATGGTGCAGATGGATGAAGTTGGACAGGTAGAGTGTAAGATTCAGACAATTGGAAATTAGAAAAATTACCTGCCCATCGTACCATCCTGTTTCTTCATCTGTCACCCCAAAAAACGAAAATATGAGAGAGAGAGAGAGAGATTCGTCAGTAGTAGTATTATTAATTTATCATCGTAAAAAGAAAAGAATGTGTAAGCATTCTGCATCAGACAGGAGTTAAAAAAGAAAAAAAACTCACTGACATTCAACAGTGGCGCTTAACAGGCGGTTGCCCACATAAGCCCAGCCCAAATACATCCTGACAACGGCAAGAATGACAACGATAAGCCCACTTGAAGCAGCGGCCAGGAGGAGTCCGATGGGCTCAGATTTGGGCCCAACGGACCCAAACCAAGAAACTGGAAGACCCACAAAAAGGGAAAAGCATGCCCCCGTCGCGAAAAGCCTTGAGCAGAACTCAACGACGTCGCCTGACGCCCATGAGAAGGGGAAAGAATTGGAGAGAGAGTGGTACTCGTTGATGGGCTGTTGATCCAGCGGCACAGGGCACCCGGTTTCTGATGGGGATGGGGTGTTGTTGTTATTCTTGAAAGATGACAAGGGTATTTTAGGAAAGGAGGAAGTTTGTGTATGAGCTTTGGGATGTGTCGTCAGAGTGGGTTGGTAGTTGGTGGCTGTGGAGGAGAAGGGGAAGGAGGAGAGAGCCGGTGATGACAGTGGTTTTAGAGAGAGAAAGAAGGTACTGCCCACCGCCATTTCTTTTTCTTTTTCTTTTTTTTTTTTTAATTTTATATATATTGGAAGGTTTCTGTTGGTTTGGGTTGTGGGTTTTGGATATTATTGTTAGTCGCGTGGGAAAAAAGTCTTGTACTTGTGTTTGGCTGTGGTTGTGAACGTGGCGTCTTCAGTCAAGCAAGAAAAGGAGACAAGAAGGGGTGCAAAAAATATGGGTAATTATATCATTTTTTCTTTAAATGTGATGGGATTATATATAAATCCTTTTTAGATAAAAAAAAAATTATATTTGACATGTCTAAAATTTATTTTTATCGAATAAATAAATCTTTTCATTAATTATATTCCCTAAATTTATTAATATTAACAAAAAAAATCAATTCCTTCGATTAACTTATAACATATCTAATAATTTTTCTAATTAAACAACCTTTATATATCTTCGCCCTAAAGAAAATAAAAGGAGAGAAAAATGGTGTGCGCACATGTATATCACGAAGAAGTGAAAAATCTCTCGAGTGTGGCAATACACTAGTTTAGTGCAAAATGTCACGTTTCTCAAGTTGACTAACATGAGACGCCGGAGATATAAGTGAAAGATGAATGGGCCCTTTTCACAATTACATGGACATGGAAGGCCACCATGATACTTGAGTCTTGGGTGTAAAGCAGATAACATCCCTAAAATCCCAGCAAGTAAATATAGGGTAAAACTCAGTAGAAAAGTTCACAACATTCACCACTTTTCTTTTCAACGGCAGGGAGATACAGAGTAGTAGTTGTAATAGTATAAATGAAGGCAGTTAAGTACATGACATTTTTGTTTTAACTAATAACCCTCTTTTCTTCAGGCGCGCAACCTGTAGAGACCCTCTTTTTACAGTTGCTACTTTTGACGATCTCCAACAGATTCCAAAACTCACTCTCTTTTCTTCTTTTCTTCGTTTCTTTTTTTCTTTCCTTTTGCTTTTTTCTTTTTTTTTTTCCTTCCCACTTTTCTTTTTTATTAAGAGATTCTTACAAATAGATCATATTACATTGATTTGACCCTAAAAACCATGAAGAGAAGGCCTTTACCATTTTCTCTTTCGTTTTTTAGGACTTCACAAATTAATGTGATCAAGTTTACTAACAGCTTTTGCCCTACTTCCCTTCAAGCCAGTTTTGAAGTTGAGGGCATTTGCTCTGTTCTGAATTGGCCGTGTTGGGTTCCCACTTTGAATGAACCAACACTTCCCCATCCAGTTACCTTGCTTCCAGACGATTTCTCAAACTTTTGACTTTTGCTCTTCTGGCTCTTCGAACCCAGAAACGAGCTCTTAGCTACTGCTACATCATCACTGCTGATTTTTACGGTTCTCTGTTCTCTGCAAACTGAGACGCTGCAGACATTTGAGACGGGTAATAATCTGTGCAAAAGAAGGGCGTGCCTGTGGGTTTCTGCAGAAGATGAAGTTTCCAAGTTAGTCTAATCTATGAAATCCAATGTGCATTTTGGGCCATTCAATCAAACAGAAAAGAACTATATAAACAGCGAGGCATTATAGCTAAGGATCAATTGGCAGAAGTAGGCTTTTGTCAGAAATTAACCTGTTCCAGCAGTCACTTATTATCTCTGCCACCAGGGGATCAATCGTGGGTGGGATGTCAAGATGTCTACCCTGGAATCCAACAGCTCCAACCACCTGCATTGAGTTCATTTCTGTCCACGGCACTCGCAGAGTTGCCAGCTCCCAAAGTATGACCCCAAAACTATATACATCCGATCTGCAAATAAAGTAGCCAACCTTATTAGCCAGACCCAAAATACAAGATCAGAAAGAGTTGAAGAACTAGAGTATGTAGACTATTAACTCACTTCTCGTTGGATGGTTCATTTCTTAGAACTTCTGGAGCCATCCATTCTGCCTGCAAAGTGAAGAAAAAAAGCAGCAAATCTTTAATGATGTCATCATATTCCCTTCTGGTTTTATTCTTACTCTTACTTTTGCCCCCAGTCTCTAGCGAAGATGGCATCCAATAAATGGTAAAAAAAGATATAGATAACAAAACATTGGCTTCACGAGCATTACCGTTCCAGCAGTTGACTTTGAAGATAGAAAAGTATGGTGCTGCAAACGTGACATCCCAAAATCACAAACCTAACATTGTGCAGGAAAAAAATGTTAGGATTGAAATGGGGAATTCGTTATCTCAATGTAAGGGACCATAGGTAATAAGACCAAACCTTAACAACCCAATTTTTATCAACAAGGAGGTTTGGTGTCTTAAGATCCCGATGCACAATGATAGGATGGCTAGTATGCAAATAATTCATTCCCTTAGCCTGCAAAAGATTGGTGTATTAACAGATGGCAAAGGACCTTATAGCAGAAACAAATGGAATTCAATTCATCCAACCAATACCACATCAAGGGCCA
Organism: Sesamum indicum; assembly: GCF_000512975.1. Taxonomy (NCBI): domain Eukaryota; kingdom Viridiplantae; phylum Streptophyta; class Magnoliopsida; order Lamiales; family Pedaliaceae; genus Sesamum; species Sesamum indicum. Next base: position 1,927,240 of record NC_026145.1, read on the forward strand.
TCTTTATGCGTCTTTTTTCATCTATTTGGATATTTGGGCGGTGCAGCAGCTTATATAAACTACCCCTGCATGAAAGATATGGGGATTATAAGCTATATAAAGTAAGACGAAAAGAATCATCAGAATATTATGATCTATTTATGTTTTAAGAGTTCAATAAGAAACCTGAAATATCTCACAGATGCCACTGTTAATAGCATTATCACAATGTTCATCAGATAGTAAGACTTAAAACTCATTAAAGCCCAAACAATAAAATAAGAGGTCCAAATCAACTAATCCAATCCTGCTATGCAGGTTTACTGCCTGTCATCCCCAACCCACCTCTTCCATTATCCTTTCTCTTGTCAAGTTTTTCTCAGGAAATGAAAAAAAGACAGAGTTCATAGTGCATGTTCCATAAAGGTACCTAACACATAAAACAACCTGCCCCAATCCACTACCCTCAATGTGCATGGCCACAAGCAGAGGGTAGTAAGGAAGTTTAAGATAGAGAAGCAATCAGCCTATACAATTAGAATATGCTAAGAGAGCCCAAAAGATCAAACTCTGACTTTGTTCCGGAGGCTGAAGACTAATATTATATGAGGTAGAGAATATTCTAAGAGAGTTAAATCCAATAAACAATGATATGATCCTGCAAGTTTTTATATGCTATTGAGAAATAAACCTTGGAAGAAATTCTGTCAATATGGACATATTTGGGGGGCGCGTCACCGCTCCCATGAAAAGAACAACATTTGGATGCCTCAACCTTAACATGATTTCAATCTGCATCAGGCAACAGCGCAAAGGGTTTAAAGCCCAGAAAAATCAAAGGAAAGGAGAAGAAAATCTTGCTAGCACATAAAGCCTCACATAGAGACATATGTTCCAAAATTTGCATTTACCTCACATTTAAATTGTGCTAGTGCATCGCCTGAGATATCTTGGTTCATAAATTTTTTCACTGCAACTTCCTGTCATGAAATGACGATAGCTATGTGAAAACAAGTGTCAATCAAGAATATGATACCTTCTAATACTGGAACGATCATAAAAAAAACACACAAACAGATCCGTAATCTGGAGCAGCAAATTGCTCTAGGAAACCTGAAAAAGAGCTTAAACAATGTTTACATGGCCTAAAACCACAACATAGATGTAATGAGTGCTAACAGTATAGCCAAATATACCAAGAAAACACGCATAATGTGCTTGTAGTTTTACCATAAGACATGTATTAACCACATATTAGATCACCAAAACTGTAAAAGTATAAGCTACCGTGCCATTCCATTCTGCTCGGTAGACCTCACCATATGACCCTGCAAAATATAGAAGGAGATAGAATGTATTCAGGACTGCATCAAAGCAAATATCATACTTTGTGAACAGAAGTGCTTTAGCATGCTCATTACACAGCTGCAGATACAAAATTATCGGGCTTATGCATATTTAAATAAGTTCTAAGTGATCACTTAGTCAAAAGCAACGGCTTTGATGGGCCCCTAATAAAAGAATAGGGAGCATTGTGCAATGAAAATGTTCTGTATCTAAAAGACACGAGAAAATAGCTGAAATAAAGGTGCTTAGAGAAAACAAAATGCAGGGAGGAGGTTAGCTTTCCCCAATAAGATAATAGAGAATCACAATCACCCTCGTGTAGACAGCTTGCCCTATTCTCTCACAGTGAACCTCAACTTCCAAACAAGGAACAAATCCAATGCTGCAAGCCTGCAACTCTTACCTATACCAATGCGTTCGCCAATTTGAAGATCCTCCCACAAAATTTCAGCAACTCCACTCAGTACGGGATCCATTTGCACATTGTGAGTCTTGTTAGCATCCAGCTGGTCAGTGCAGCATACTAGCATAGCCTCTGTACTTTCCGAATAATCAACAAGCTCTCTACCAGCAGCAGCATTGCCGTTTGAGTTCACTTCATTATTTCTATCTTTGACAAGCACATTTTGCTCCCCTGGACTATCTAGAGATGATTTATATCCTTCTGGTTCCAGTTTAAACAGGTGTGTTCCCAATCCTTCAGGTGAAGGCTTTTGGTTATACACAATGTTCCATAACTGCAACCCTGTAAAAGGTACAAGAGAGTGCTCATTTTCAGAATCAACGACTCTGTCTCTCCTTACTAGTCCATTCCTTTCCAGCACTTTGTCTTCTCTGAAATCATGAGAACTTATGTTTGGAAACAAATCTTTGGGTGTTGATGCACAGTTCTCTGACCACATGGTAGGAAGTTCTCCAGTGAAATCTGGTTCCTTCACAGCACTGGTAGCAGAACCGGAAGCATCTTCTGTATGTGAGTCCCGGCCACTTGATTTTTTCTTTCCAGCATGCAGTGATGCTTCACCTGATCCGCTTGGCGGATGAAAATGCTCCAACTGCTCTGTCTGGTTTTTTTCTACTATTCTCCTGTCTTCTCTATTTGATATGATGGCCATGGCTGATGGTTCTGGTGTTGAAATACTGGTTTTATGAGTCTCATCCACACCAGGTGAACATAACCTAATTCTAGGTCCTTGGTCAGATGCTGTACATGAACTCTTGTCCCTCCCTACCAAAGTAGCAGCACCCATTGCATCCAACCCAAAATTTTGATGATGACTGCTAGGTACCTCAGCTGGAATGAGTGTGCCTGGAGCACCCATTAGATCAATAATGTACTCGCTGCATCAGTTGAAAAATTAGTTTAGTGTCTCAAAAAAAAAAAAACTAGGAAATTATTCTAAAACAAGCACCCTGCAATCTACTAAAAGAACAACAATGAATGCCAGACCAGATTAATAAGAAGAAACTATATTTCATACAAAAAGGAGGGATTTGTGGGGCTAATGTAATGAAGAAGATGGTGAAAAATTTCTTAGATTCAGCCTAGCTAGGAGAATTCCATTTTAAAATTTTTTGATACAGAGTGAGCAAGAGGCTCTTTTTCCAAGTTCCACTTGAAAGCCAGTTGCAATTACATTACACAAACAGTTTTGAGCAGATTGACACCTTTCCAAAGCTAGCAACTTGGCATGGCTATCTATGTTTCAACGTGATTGTAGGACAGTGTGAGCCGTGAAGACACTTTGGAGACCAAGAAGCACTTTTCCTGTAACAGATTCATCCACAATAATAATAGAACTTCTTTGAATTATTTAAACTAGCCGTTGTGGCTAATAAATAATCTTTCACGCTTTGAAATGGATTATGAAGTCAAATATATAATGCAGTACATTATATTAATAAAAAGAAAAAAATAATTTATCAATTAATTAAATTTTGAAAAGTTGAATAATTAGTTATTTTATTATGAAAGGCATTTTTTACTTCACAAAAAATTGGTGCACCAGTGTCATTAACCGCCGTTTGTGAGTGTGGAGGGGCTTTTCTTTTTATATTAGTATAGATAACCCTTAAATCTCACTTTTTTGTTGCTACACTTTTCACATCTAATTGGAGCAAATATAGAACATCGCAATCTCACGGATAGCATGATTACGGAGCAATGTTACAATCAACATAAGGGGAGTTTGCAAGTTGCAACCAACAGTGGGCTTAATATGCTTGGTGTTCATGGTTCACACAAAAAGTTTGCAGCGATGAATTGATATGCACCAAAACAGAGAACTGCAATAGGTAAAATACCCAAAAAAACCAAATCAAGCTAATAATGATTGAAATTTCCTGCAAAAGATTGAACCCTAATGTTTTAGAACAATGTATATGTTAGCAGATATAAAACGTCAGCCATACTTTACTCCCCAGTTTTGTCCAGCTTAATCCCCTTCCCTTCCCTACATACCCACCACCACCAAAATGAAATTCATTCACATTGGACATAGAGTGTGAAGACCAATATGTAAAACAACAATGTCTTTAAATAGAAAATTGGCAACCTAGCATACAAGCCAGTACCTTCCATCATCCAATTTTATCAAGTTCACAGCTCCGTCATCAGTGCCAGTATAATAACTCCCTTTGACTAGCTTGCATGGAAGGTTGATCCTGTCAGCAAGTACCTAGAAACCAACATTTGGGTTATTAAATCTTCATTTATAGTTTTATTTATGCAGTGAGAATGAGTGCAGAACAATGGGAAATAACACAACAGCAAGGCTTTCAAGTATAAATGTAACGTATCAGAAATATGCACAAAGTTTATCATTATGATATTACTTTGTCATTGAAAGTTGCTGGATCCCCCCATCAAATTGGAAATAGGAACCAGACACTTGCCAGTAAAGGCAAGATATGGAACGAGATGGTGACAAGTCAATGTTATTATATAAGACGGAAATATTTTATCCACATGATTGTAAGAAACATTACTACCTTAAAGAGTAATGCCCTTTGGCGTGAATGTCCAACATCAAGAGAGCCAAGAGGAAGGATGATTGTATTCAAATAGATTTTCAGCTCATGATTCCTTGCCCTCCACCTCCTGAACATATCTTCAACATCACTCACAGGGCCTCCCATTCTTTCAACAATAAGCTCCGCAATTTTTTGAACCAGAAAACTCGCATTCAAGGTCTTATCCAGAGCATGACATTCCATGGACA
>NC_026145.1:1931834-1933547 GCF_000512975.1 Sesamum indicum
GCCGGAGTTCCACATCAACTGCACGATTGACTAAAACAACCTCACAGCCAATATTATCCAAGGCAGAAATTGCCTCAAGTTCTACTAGTGATGGCATTTTTGCTTGGACGCCCAAATTTGAATCTATTCCACAAACATCATAGAAGCCGTCTATTACTTTCTCATCATAATTTACAACATTAGAGCTCTGCATCACAGAAAGAAAGATGACAGAATTTCATCAATTGTTCAAGAATAAATCTAAAACACAAAGCACCTACACTTGTTTTCTATTTACCCTCTTGGCAGGTGCAGGTGAGTGGAGTGGGTATGGACTGGTGCTATAATCTAATAATTGAAAATGATTACTCCTTACTTCTTGAACGAATAACTTGCACAAATTTGGCTTTCATGGAAGAATCTTTCAGAGTTCAACTTTGAATAATTAAATCAAATTACGTCTTCAGATTTCCTAATGAAACCATGGAATGTCTTTTCATTTCCCTCCAATGCATTTATCTACAGAATTTTTCAACCTAGTAAGCATTTTAAGCACCATATATATGTTTGTTTGACTTCTTGACTGAAACCAGGTAGGTCAAATTCTGATTAATCCAATTTCATCAGTATGCCGCATGTGGGTGGATGTTTTTGTCAGATTACATGTTCCTGAAGTGGCTTCTTAGAGAATATGGCTTCAACTATGTACATGGTGAAAGAAATTTTAAAAGAAGCAGGTTGATTATGGCATTATGTCTATCAGATACCTAATTTAGCACAAGTAGATTATGACAGAGAAATAGCTAGAAATTATCCACTGCTATTACCCACCATTAATGCAATATTTTTCCACGGCCCGAATATTTAGGCCAGCGTGATACCACTACTCACCATCCAAAATAATAATAATAATAATAATAATAAAACGCATCCAAAAAAAATATTGTTTTAGAAATTTATATTAACACATAATCCATGCCAAACAATCACCTGTCCAAACATCATCGCTGAAAATTAAGCTACAATCCAGAAGAATAATTGCATATAACACAATCCAGCAATTCTCTTGCCCCAGACAAAATCACAATTGCAGACAGAATTCAACCGACTGAGTCATTAGATCTCCGATTAATAGACACATGCAGTAAGACCAAAACCTAAAATTTTAAAACAGACAAAAGAAAATCAACGAAAACTAAGAAAAACGATTTTTACCCAATATCGGAGCGACATAAATTCCGAGGGATTTTGAGAAGGTGGGCAACCGAGGCTAATCTGCTTAGCGGCGTTGATTTGAGCAGTTTCCGAGTCAACGCAATTTTGACCCGGATCCGAAACGCTAATTGCCAGCGCCAATTGCATTTGGAACTCCTCCTCGAAGAAATTGAAATTACTACTGCTCGAACTATCGTTCTCCGACGATAGCGTCGTTTGGGGCAAATCGGACGAGGGCGACGACGAGGTCGATGGCTGCGATGGCGTCGTCTGGGGGGGCGGATCGAGTGCAGGTGGTCTCCCATGATGATGATGATCGCCGATGTGAAGCTTCCGCAATAAGTGTTTCACTTTGGACATTTTCGTCGCCGCTCATCGATCGGGGGCCTTAAAAAAGAAAAACTAAAAAATATACAGAAATATACAGAAAAAAGGGGGATAATCAGCTCCGCCTCTTCAATCAGATTGATTGTAGTTCTGGTTAGGGTTTTTCGATATTTGGGAATTGGGGTTAAAGCG
>NC_026145.1:1933558-1990652 GCF_000512975.1 Sesamum indicum
CTTCATCCTCAAGCTAACACACCACTGGGAATAAATTAACTGCTGCGTGCTTCCCTCCAACTACGCTTACAATTGTGTTTGTGTGTCTATGCTGCCCTTTTTTATTAATAATTACTCAATTTAAACATTATATATACTATTATTTGGATTTTGCAGCTGCATTCACTCTTTATCTTTTCCAACTTATTTTGTGTCCAAATCTGTGTAATTAATTTCAAATCTAAATTATATAATTATTATTTTTTAAGACACATATATTAGTTAAATAAATAAGACAACAAAAGTTATTAAGGAAAGAGAATTGAAAATTGAGAAAAGAAAAAATATATATTGAAATTGTTTAAAAAATATACTAAAAACAATAAACGATAAATTACAATAATAATACATCATTATAACTATAAACAAATTACGATAATTCTCATAAAATCAAATTCATTCATGATACATCAATCTTATCATCAACCACTGAGCAAAGACATCATTAGCTAAAATATCAAAATTTAGGATTATTACATTTTGACTCCTTTTAAAAATGTAAAAATACATTTTCTCTCAAAGAAGAAAAAATCAAAATTACACTTACATCCTTTTTGAAAATTTACTATTTACGCCTGACGCTCTTTTGTTAGGGCTTGGATGAAAATTGTTGGCGTTAACAAAAAAGTTATATAAATTTTCAATTTTACTTCTCATTTAATACTTTTAATGTAATAATTTTGTACTTGATCCTGGTCGAAATCTATGCGACCTCTCTGGTCGGATGAACTGATCCTCCAAGCAATTTGAGGTCGTTACCTCTCCCAAACTAATGTAAGGACCCTAAAAAAAAGAAAAGCAGATCGTTACGCTTACTGGGGCAGCCCCCAACTAAAAACCTCCAATGCTTAAGTCAATGCTTGGTATCAAGGTCAAGTAAGCAGGTTGCTTTCGAGCTAGCGAGTCTGAGCGATCTAAAGTAAAGAGGAGTAGAAACGGCATACCATAAATGCACTGAATATGGAGTATTTATAGCGTAAAACGGGAGTTCTATTGTCCAATATATGTTTGCCATGTGTCCCGGGTTGCCCGGTCGGGTCCAACCTGAACTGATTAGGAAGACGCAGATTTTCCAGGTGCAATTGCAATTTTGAGGCATTTCAGGGGCAAAATAGTCTTTTTCAGATAAAATTAGGGTTAGATCCATCAGTACTTATAAGGAAAAAAATATAATGGTATTAATCTCACTCCATATATATATATATATATATATATTATATTATACCTTTATCTTTTTATAAATATAAAAATATATAAAAGAATGTCAAATGAAGAACAAAGAATTTTCAGATGAAGTGTAAGTATAATTTTAAAATATTTTTGGATAAACATACAATTTCGTATCTTAAAAAAGGATTTAAGTGTAATTAACTTTAAGATTTACCATCTTACCAGTTTTAAAAACATCTTATAATTAAAAATTCCTCTATCATAATATTTAGCTTACTTATGTATATTTATCATTTACCAAAAATAATTTATTACTTACGTAACAAAATTCTGAGAGCAATAAAATAGGTGGAAATTCATAAATCTTGTCGACCAAGAGAAAACCAATTTCTAAGAAAATACTTTCCAAGGAATTATTCAATCACAAAATCAATAATTAACAATATTGGTAACTGATCTTTGGATATTATAAATGAAAACAAAAGAATGAGACTTGAAGACTCTTCTTCATATATGTGAATATTTTTTTCATTTGGATATTAATTAGTTTCTATATGTGTTGTGTATTTATGGTCACTTGTTAAGTTTTGATGTATTTAGACAATTTTTTTAATAAAATCAATAAATTATATGATTATATCAATATTTCAATAAATCGAGTAATTGAACGATATATTAGTTCGATTAGTATATTACTCAATTTTTTTAAATAAATTCATATAAAAGATTGGACAAGAGTAAAATGAATTTGCCCTCATCCCATAATTCTACAAAGGTGCAAAATTTGCCATTATTTGATTGGTAAAGTTGAGACTGTACGACCAAAAAAATTGTGTATTTAAGTGATTCAAATATAGGTATATGTCTATTTCTATATTAATTAGTTCTTTTTTTTTTAATGTATTAATTTTGATTGAAATTAATACTATATTAAATCAATATTTGAAATGAATGTATTCAATAATATAACGAATTGAGAGTATCACGAAGATGGTTTAAAATTTAGATGAGAAGGATAGGACATTACTTAATGGAAAAATGCAAGCAACATCCATGTAATATTGTAAATGAGTAAATTATTTTTTTATGAAAAAAATAGCAATTTATCGTCATGTACTTTTTAAAATGCCTCAATTTTTAGCCCAATATTTTTTATAATGAAGTAATTTACCTCCCTAGATATGAGGAGTAAATTGCTTCATTTTAATTAACACAGAAGATAAATTGCTATTTTTTTTATAGGGGACTAATATGTTTATTTTCAATATCACAGGGAGTAAATTGCATCAACTCATTACTTAATTAGTAAGTTTGAGAAGATTGTAGGTCTAAGTCTTCCAAATGTCAGTATATATCTAATTTTATTATGATTTATTTTGTTTCTAAAAAATATTAATTAATTTGATTTATTAATATATTAATCGATATTTTTAAATGTATTCAATGATATAATACCCTAATATAACTAACCGTTGATCTTGACATAGATGGTGTAAAATTTTGATGAGAAGGATAGGGCATTTTAGAAGTTCAACCCTTATAATAATCAATCTAAATATTTTCATCTGATTTTGATTTTATATGTTTTTCATTGTTATTATTAAAATAGGATTAATTATATTTAAACCCTATATGAAAATATAAAATTACACTTTTTTCCTAAAAAAAATTTAGAATTATACTTACATCCCCTTTGAGAATTCACTATTTACACATACCCCTTTTATCAGGGTTTGGACAAAAAATACTGAAGTTAGCAAATATATATTTTTATTAATATTAATATTTTTTGTCCAAACCCTAACAGAAAGGGGTTAAGTATATAAAAATATTAATATATTTTTTCATTGTTATTATTAAAATAGGATTAATTATATTTAAACCCTATATGAAAATATAAAATTACACTTTTTTCCTAAAAAAATTTTAGAATTATACTTACATCCCCTCTGAGAATTCACTGTTTACACATACCCCTTTTATCAGGATTTGGACAAAAAATACTGAAGCTAGCAAATATATATTTTTATTAATATCAATATTTTTTGTCCAAACCCTAACAGAAAGGGGTTAAGTATATAAAATTTTCAGAAAGAGTATAAGTGTAATTTAAATTTATTTTTTAAAGAAAGTGTAATTTCACATTTTCAAATCTTAAGCCTTAAAAGTATCAATAAATTGTATTGTGCACGGCAAACCAGACCTCGTATAAGAGAGGAAATGAGGGGAGCTCCAGATTCGTACTAGACCATCACCGATGTAAGATTACCAGGTCTTATGCCCCGCGAGCTCTTTATAGGGATTCAGGACGGTATCGGTTGAGGGACTTAGATAGGGTAGGTTGGCTAAAAGCTCTTTCTTGAATCCAAGTGAGTCCGAAGATCCTTACTTGAAAGCATGACAGCTTCACATAACATGATGGCACATAAATATTTATATATATATATATATATATATATTAATTCTCATTTACATAGCCCTAATGATATTATCATCACATGCAACAAATATTATGCAAGATCTCATATAATCACAATAATATTTATAGTTTCAAGAAATCTCAAGAACATTCAACCTCTGACTCAACAGAGATTAAATAAATTAAGTAATTTTAATTAATTTATTTATTTAAAATTTGTTCGACCATTATTTACTTAAGCTGAAAGCTAAATAATTCAAATTAACAATAAATAATAAAAGAAGCGATAATTACATTATGAGATAGTTGCAACCAGCAACAATGGTCATTATTACTGATTGTTCAACGGTGAAAGAAGACAATTAAGAGTAAACATGTATAACATAAGCACTTGAACATAAACTATGTTTATGTACAACAAGAAGATGCAAATGTGGTGGCATCAAACATGTGTACAAGCCTTGCATCTCAAGCAGTGGCGGTTCGGCCATCTGCGACACCGGGAGGAGAGTGCAGATGAGGTTCCGATCGCCATACACATTGTCAACGCGTCCTGAGATGGAAACGGAGCCATTAGTTTTTATGTGTAAGAGGAAAGTAGTTCGTTTGAGCTTAAAACCAGGGGCTAAAAAAGACCAGAAACTGATATTAAGGCATGATTTGACATCTACAACAACGGTAAAAATTACATTTCAGGCACGTTAATAAGTATTCTAGTAGTTCATTGTACGCACCTGTGGTCGGCCAGAACTTGGCAGTCTTGAGCCATGGAGCAGGGTAGGCTGCATATTCCCGGGAATATGGTTTCGACCAGACATCAGCCATAAGCAGCGAGGGTGGATGAGGAGCACTCTGGAGCCAAAGTCATATTGATTAGCTTTTTTTTCAAAATTGTGGCGCATATAAGAAAATAATGAACGTTTAAACACTGTGAAAATAAGGAGCAGAGCCGTGGAGTAGAATCCATAGTTGAATACCTTGAGAACATTGTTATGAATGTCGGCTTTTCCTTTCTCGATCATCGCAATTTCTTCTCTAATAGAGATAAGAGCATCACAGTACCTGTCTAGCTCGGCCTGTAAAGGGAAATCAAGGAGGAATATTAATCTATGTGAGGATAGTGAATGTATAAGATACCGTAGAGCTTTCTTTTTCTTTACCTTGCTTTCACTTTCAGTGGGTTCAATCATGAGTGTACCGGGAACTGGCCAAGACATGGTCGGCCCGTGAAATCCATAGTCCATGAGACGTTTAGCAACATCCTCGGGCTCGATTCCAGCAGTATTCTACAGTAGTTACAACTTGCATTAAGTGATTATTGCTTTGAATTTGAAACAAAAACGTGTGTAAATGGAGTTACGTCCGACTGACCTTAAAGCCTCTCAAATCTATAATGAACTCATGGGCAACCGTCCCATTGACACCACGGAAAAGAACAGGGTAATGCTTCTGCAAATGAAAAGCAAAACATGTTAATGTATTTGACGCCAAGTATAATGGTGTGGATCATATCTAGAGTTGAGGAATACAAGTTTAGTTTACATGTTAAAAAACAAATGCAGAATATGAAAATCAAGCAACTAGAAAAAGGCGAGACCTCCAAACGCTTGGCCATGTAGTTTGCATTCAATATAGCTATCTTAGAAGCATCAGTCAATCCCTTCGACCCCATCATGGCGATGTAAGTGTATGATATCGGCAAAATGAGTGCTGAGCCCCATGGTGCAGCAGAAATAGTGCCGAGTGGCTGAGACTGATCAGGTGCTGGTATGCCTCCTGTTGGCACCTGCATTATCAACAAAGAGAATAAGGTGTCATATCACTTGACGTTTTTTCATTTGTTCCCTCTTAGAAGCTACAGTTAACATCCGGCAAACAACCAATTACTTCTAATATTTTTCACACACCACAGGATGAGATGGCAGAAAAGGTGCTAGGTGTTTCTTCACCCCGATAGGTCCCATGCCAGGCCCGCCTCCACCATGAGGAATGCAGAACGTTTTATGGAGATTGAGATGGCAAACATCAGCACCAATAAAGCCTGGGCTAGTTAGACCAACCTGTAGGCACAAAGAAGTTTACTATTGTAAGAAACTATTATGTCCCATAACTTTTGATAATACCACGCTTACATGCTATGATATGATTTATCACAACCATGGTACATAATACACTCATTTAGTACCAAGAAATCTTGTACCTGAGCATTCATGTTGGCTCCATCCATGTAAACCTGTCCGCCATTGTCATGAATTATTTTGCAGATCTCATCAATGCCTTCCTCATAAACTCCATGAGTTGATGGATATGTAACCTGGTTTAGGATAGAAAATATTTATCAAATCAAGGAAAATACAATGAATGCATTTTCAAATACAGTAATACTAATTATCCGTACCATAAGAGCAGCTAAGTTCTCCTTATTTGCTTCTGCAGCCTTGCGTAACTCTTCAATGTTAATGTTCCCCTTGGAATCTGTTCCGACTGCCACAATTTTCATTCCACACATTGCGGCACTTGCAGGGTTTGTTCCATGCGCTGAGACCGGAATGATGCACACGTTGCGGTGGTGGTCGCCTCTAGACTGCAATAGAAGTTTTCACCAGAAATTAATTCAAGTAATAGTAGAATTTTACAGAATTCGAGATATGACAACATCCTTGATAGCAAAGGCCATCTTTTTTAACTGATACAGAAGCAGTTTTAATCAAGATTAGAATCGCCACGGATAACTGGTTCTCCTATATGTTTCTAGTATCAAATTTCTACTGAAAATATTGTGTCCCGTTAGCTTTCCAAACTATCATAACATTTCTAATGCCTAAATACCATGTGATATGCTCGAATAACCATCAGCCCTGCATATTCTCCAGCAGCACCAGCATTAGGTTGTAGAGAGAAAGAATCAAAACCAGTGACCGTACACAACAGATCACCCAAATTCTTGAACATTTCCTGCAATAAGAAGGTCACAATTCATTAATTTCAGTCAAAAAAGAGGTAGCTTTGGGGCTTCTTGCCAAAGAGAGAGGTTTTTAGAGAGCTGAACTTCAAATAGTTTCTTATTACCTGGAAACCAGCAGCCTGTTCGGTGGGGGCAAAAGGATGAAGATCTGCAAATGCAGGCCAAGTTACCGGCATCATTTCTGTCGTTGCATTCAATTTCATTGTACAAGATCCCAAGGGAATCATGCTGTGGCACAATGAGAGATCCTTTGACTGAAGCTTCTGAATGTACCTAAGAAGCTCGTGTTCTGTGTGGTACCTAAAAAATCAGAGCAACACTTATATTTTTCTTTGCCATACGATCTGTGAGTCAAATTATAAATTCTGCTAAGAGATGTTCGTACGAGTTGAATATCGAGTGAGTCAAAAATGGGCTCTCCCTCACAAGTCCTGCAGGAATTAAATTTTCAACCTCTGGTGCAAGAGATGAAGCAGTGAACGTAACCTAGAGGACAATACAATAGAAAGTTATGACAAGTATATAACTGAAATTTAGTAGCACATCTTAAAAGAATACTCATACTTACAGGCTTGCCACCTGCAAAGACTTCAAACAGCTTGTCCACGTCTTCTAATGTGGTTGTTTCATCGAAAGAAACAGTTATCTGAGAGACAAAGGACATGGTTATTTCCAAGTTGTTGTCATTTACAAAAAATGTATGCAGAGATGTTGCTCACAGTATTATTATCAACTATGCGCAAATTTATTCCATTCTTGTAAGCAGCATCAGCAATGGCCTTCACGTCTCCACATTTGACCTTCACGGTGTCAAAGAAAGGAAGACCCTGGACTTCTACAGTCCCGAGCTTTTTCAATCCGGCTGCAAATGTGCCGGCCAAACCATGAACCCTTTGGGCAATAGTTTTTAGGCCTTCTGGTCCATGATAAACAGCAAACATGGCAGCCATGTTGGCAAGCAATGCCTACATAACAGAACATAATTCTTGTTAAATAAAAAATAAAAACTTTATATAAAGTTTTATGCACATGAGCAAGGTAAGTCTCATAATGAGTTGACAAAGCCAAATATATACTTGTGGTTGCAACATAATATAAATGCCAATAATCTCAACTAGACAAGTTTAGTTCATTCCTGTTGATCTCCTTCACTAATTCTCAGATTTATCTGAAGTTCAGGGCAGAGTAGCACTGCAACATTATGAAGCAAACCAAAATATAGGTAAATAAATGAAGAACAATTGAACAATACACTCACCTGAGCTGTGCAAATGTTGCTAGTGGCCTTGTCCCGACGAATATGCTGCTCCCTTGTCTGCATCGCCATACGTAGAGCAGGCTTTCCCGACGAATCAACACTGACACCAATAATCCTTCCAGGCATCATCCTCTTATATTCTTGGGACGTAGCCAAGAAAGCAGCATGGGGACCTCCATACCCCATTGGAACACCGAATCTCTGAGCCGAGCCAACCACAATATCGGCACCCAACTCACCCGGCGGCTTCAACATTGTCAAAGCCAACAAATCAGAGGCCATCACCACCTTCACCCCGTTAGCATGGGCATTCTTAATAAACTCCCCATAGTCCAAAATCTCACCCTCAGTCCCTGGATACTGAACCAGCACACCACAAACGTCCCCCGACTTATAATCAATATCCTTAATATCCGAAACAACAACCTTAAGATCAAATCCATCAGCTCTAGTCTGACAAATATCAATGGTCTGCGGATGACAATTGCTGGCAATCACAAAAGTCTTTTTCTTCCCCTTCAGAATATTGTTACACATGGCCATAGCCTCTGCGGCCGCAGTCCCTTCATCGAGCAACGATGCATTTGACATGGGCAAACCAGTAAGATCAGTGATCAAGGTCTGAAAATTCAACAAGGATTCAAGCCTCCCTTGTGAAATCTCAGCCTGATAAGGGGTGTACTGAGTGTACCACCCCGGATTTTCCATTATATTCCTCAAGATAACAGGTGGGACAAATGTATTATAGTATCCCATTCCAATATATGACTTGAAAACCTTATTCTTGGACGCTAAATCTTGCATGTGCTGAATCATCTGTGCCTCTGTCAACCCCTCATCAAATATAGGAAACTCCATCTTATCAATACGAATAGATTTAGGCACAGTTGCATCAATCAATGCATCAAGACTATTGTACCCCACAAACTCGGCCATCTTGGCTTGCTCCTCCGGCGTGGCCGAGTTATGGCGGCGGGGAAAAGTGTCACTCGGTTTCAAGGCCTCGACAGAAATGGATCGAGTGCCCACAAACTGTACTGGATTTCTTGAATTAAAGCTGTGTACCTTAGAAACAACATTGCTGCCACATTGGACCACGCTCGGGGATAACGAGGAAAGGCACCTCGATGATGATTTATACAATGGCTGCTGCTTCGACGATGAAAGCAGGCGTTTGAGGATAGCCCTGTTCGCTAATTTTCTTGCACGCTCCATTTCTTTTTTCTTACAAATTTTTTAAAAACAGACAATTACGACACACCCACGAAAGCCCTACACAATGTTCTTCCTCTACTCTTCTACTCTTCACCTATGAAAAGAAATCCATTTTCACTGTGTTGTATGATCTAAGAATGTGAGTGGTGGTAATGAGTTGTCGATGAGGCCACACTGTCTTTACATATACACACACATATATATAATTTTTTTTTAATTAAATTCCCTTCAAGAGTTGTGGTACTTTATTTATATATTATTAGCATTATCATAAAATAAAATTCATAATAATCTCAAGATCTGGTGGTGGGTGAGGCTGAGACTGATCACCAACTTGAGGAAAAAGACAGGTATTTCAAGCTCACGTGCAAATCTTGATATTCTGCATGCCAAGTTTTTCCCTTTTTTTTGGGTAAAAATCTGATCTTTCTCTGCGGAAAATACATAAAATTGAGAATGTATGGAAGGGAATGAATGGGAAAGGATTGAAATTCAATGGATCAAAATTTTAAGGAGTTTTTGGGCAGAAGGAAAAAAATAATGCTGTACAAATGAAAAGACATCATTGGAAATTTGTCTTGTTTTTTATTTGATTGAGGAAGTTTGTGATGAGCAGAGAATCATGGCTGGCCAATTCTCTTTCACATTTGGCTTATCTCAATTTCTCACCTCACATAAAATACAACATATTTTTTAGCTTCATATCTTGGAAAATTGATTTAGTATCTCGTATTTTTTGTTCCCATGTAATTGGAAATTTTGTTTGGATTCAATTTCTTTTTTAATACACACTTACCAAGAATGTTATTTTTTTTTTATTTTTTCATTTAATTAAAATCTTATGCTATTATATTTTCTCAACACAAATTAATATCTATCAATTATTTATTCCCGTATAACAAAATGTAAATATTTAGATTATTCAAATAAACATACCTCGTATACATGTAAATTGGAGAATATCCAATGCAATACTTTAATAGAGACATAATGTTAAAACTATTCACTAATTACTAATTCATATTTTAAAATTTAAATTATTGATAATTTTTTAGTTTAGATTTTCGATATAAACACGAGGACCTTCTGTCCTGGCATGAGGTATTAACTAGCTATATATAGTTGAAAAAACGAGCTTTTAAAATGTACATAACTTCTACTTAAACTCATGATTTTAATTATTTTTTTCGAAAATTAGTCGAGCGCATATCATAGTTTAAATACTTCATCAATTCCTTATATAATTAGTTCACTCCAAATAATTCACTAAATTCATCTACACTAATACTTAACTATTATAGCATAAAACACATATGTAGATACATGTATTTAATTTTATCAACTTCATAACTACCAACTTATTATTCATATAGTAGCATTAAATCATTGGTCAAATTGGTTGACATGAAACATATATGCATCATTCTCATCTTGGATTAATATTTGCTTTGAACGTAAATATTGCAAGAAATATTTCAGGAATGAAAATGAACATTTTCGGTAAAAGTAAATTTCATTAAGTAAAAAAATTATAATAGTACAATACATTTTGCTTAATCTAAACGGTTTCCTCAACAGGTTAAGGAATCTGCCATATATAAGCGATAAAGCGCACAAGTGCTAATAGCAGTAGGTAACTCTACACTAAAAATCCTCTGCTGCACATCTCGAACCATCAGCGCACCCATAGTGTGTGTATCTCTATAATCGCCTAATGGGAATTCCAATGTACTCGGTTATGCATAAACCCAAAGCACTAAAGCCCGTGTTTCGACAACAACGAAGGAATAAGGGGAATTTATCACGTAATGTGCAGCTGGCCAAGGATTTTCTTGATACGGCTCAGCAGTTACTCAGCATGGATCGACATAATTCTCTGCTCTTGTCGATTGAGCATTGTTGCAAATTGATATATGTAAGAGCAGTGCAGCTTGAGCATGTTATGATTCAGCAGTGTGCCAAGATGCATTGGATGAAAGGAGGAGATCAATGCTCACGAGTATTTTTCCGAAAAATTGCGCAGCGCTATACAAAACGGCAAATTTTCCAAATTGATGATGAGCTTGGCGATACCCGTACGGATTACCAGGATTTGATCCAGGAGTTTATTGGGTTATGAAAATGAACATCTTAGTCCACGATACTGGCATAAGTTAAGAACCATTGAAAAACGAATCTTTTGTAATATTGCAAATGAGCAAATTATCCTCTTATTGAAAAATTAGCAATTTATATTCCTGTATTTTTTTAAATGCAGCAATTTAGCCTTTTTTTTATATATGTAGCAATTAGAGCGTAAATTACTTCATTTTAATTAACGCAGAGGGTAAATTCAATTTGATCGGGTGGAGCTATGGCAGGCTGCCACAGATAAAGTGTAAGCCCCTTGTATTATTGGTAGAAGGTTAATGGATCCAGCCCACTAAAAAGCCTCTTCACATTTAGACCGGGCTGGATCCTGTACGGGCCCTATGCCCAAGACCAGTCAGTATAGGCAATGGGCTATGAACCTCTTCTTAGGCCCAGAAGACTACCAATAATCACTTTTCGGCCGTTCTCCATCTTAGAGCCCTTGTAAAGTCTCTATAAGTTAAAAAATGTATATTACCAAATAAAATATTTTCGTTGTCGTGCATATTCTATTTAAAAATGGTAAATGCTAAATTAAAAAAAATATTTAATAAATTTATTTCGATCAATCTAAATTATATTAAGTGATTGGTTATAATGTGTGAAGTATGATACATGAATGATAGTTGATGAGGCACAATTATCATTTATCGTGTCTAATCAATATAATAGGTATATCTTTTGGTTGAGATGATGTATCTATACGAATCTTTCATTTGGATGAAATAGTATGTCATTTGAGTGAAATGATGCGTTCATTTTGACGAAAAATCATAACATTTCAAAGGCATAATTTTTGGATGGACATGTCCATCCATTGATACATTTCCAAACTCTATAAATAGGACCTCTCAGTTTATTTAATTCATTCAACTTGAAAGTATTTGTATAGTATTTTAAAGTGTTAGCAATAAAAGCATTTTTTCTTTTATTAAGAGAGTTTAATAGTATTGGTTATTAGTTTCTTAAATTTTGTGCGCTGCTATTTTGAAGTTATAAGTCGTTGTATTTTTGGAGATAAATTATCACTTTTGTTAAGATTAGAGAAGGACAATAATTGTCCAAAAGATAATTAGTCAAACTCTTGCATTGACTTCATTGAAGAGAGTGGATCGATCCATGAAGCGCGACGGAAGCGCAAAAATTTTTAAAAAAATAGCGATGTAAACAAATAATAAACCCCGATCAAGGGGTGTACCCTTGATCTTTTCTGGGTGTTCAGTATACAACAAAGAGGCCATAGAATCGCGAGAAAACAAGTAAAGAGGTACGAAAAACTTAAAGAAAAGTTTTACCCATGTCGTTTTCTCGCACGCTACAAGCATTGATTTCCTGTCTCTGAATCCATTCACGGATGAGATCTGGATGATGAGATCCTCTAAAGTCGTCCAACCTCCCACTAATAGAACGTGATCTTTTTGTACTAGCAAGAACGACCATGGAAGAGTGGGGAGCAAAACAACCGCTATCAATTCACGTATTTTGATTTACTTATCTTTTTCTTTTAATCTCTAAGATCAAAAGACAAAACTTGGAGATGGAGAGAGTTAGAGAAAAAGAGAGCGAGACGGATTCGGGAGGTGAAGAAATTAGTATGTGTTGTGCGTGTATCTAGGGCTTAATGTAGGTATATGTATGACCTAGTCGTACATATACAAAGAGTCATAACCTAGTTAGGCTCCAAAATATCATAAAACTTAACCCTAGCATTCCATGCACGAATTTTCACTCAAGGGAATCAGCCAACACTCTCCAAAATATCCTTCTTAACCTAGCTAAGGTCTAACCAAGGCCTTGGGCTTGTATTTAACGGATCGTGCCCAATTAATTAAAATTAAGTCAATCCTTACGTCTAATGTACTTTAATCAGAACTAATTTAATTACGAATCCAACATTAAATTCCTCACCTTTTAATCTAATTAAAAGCTCTAAACCCATGCTCTCTCTTTCAATTTATAAATTGGACCAGACCCAATAAAATTAATTCAATTAATTTTAATTGCTAACTCAAAATTTTAATTAATTCAATTAATTAAACTTCAAGTCATCCATCCTATAGATTGGTCTAAATAAACGATCCAATCATTTATTCTCTCTAAGAATTAATTTAATACAATTAAATTAATCAAACTCTTCTAGAATTAATTTCTAATTAATTTCATTCCATTATAGTGGTACTGTAGGACTCTTTAGGTTCATCGTTGGCTAGATTTGGACGTGTGTGACAAATACAATTAATTAAATCTAATTTAATTAATTATTTTTTATTATCCCATAACCGAAAATAGCCCATTACCATATGTGGACGTCTAACAACAGTCTATGACACTAGAGACTAGGTGAATAGTGGTGTGAACATTTAGGCTTCAGGTCCATAAAATTGTGCGTTGATTCCCATTATTGACTAGACAACTATGTTTAATACTCGAGATGTGTTTACTCTACTGATTCGATCTAGGAAATCTATTCTTGATCGATCAATCACTTTAGCCAAATACTTTTAGAGTTTAAACCATCTCAGAGCGCATAGGAGAACTCACTATCACCTGATGACTGGCTATTATAGAATTTCGCATTGATGTTTGAAGCTTTTTTTCGAAAAGGCCATCAAACATTTCTTTACTACTCTAAGCACTTTCTTTTTTATTGAGTTGCGGATCCCGAAAAATTCTCGTGAATGTTTGATCATCTGGCCCTTGCTGACATTTGATCATCTGGCCCTTGCTGACAGAGGACAGATAATTTCTTGGAATCTATTGTCCTCGCTACATACGCCGACTTTATTGGATAAGACTTGTGATGACTTTGTCTCACGACACAGTCACCACTTGCCATATCCAAGACACACAGTCTTTGAATGCACATGACTGTCATGATTTCTCAAGTTTGAAAACTAATCTCATGCTATCTGAACTGGGAATTCCAGTCATACCGACCAAATTTTAAGAGATTTCCAAATTACGCTTCCAGCGAGTCAGTTCAGTCAGTCGACTATCTTACCAACTAACCCACTAAAATTACACAAACGACCTACGAATCCTGCCGATAAAACACTGCTGCAGTACTTAGTGCAAGTTTCTATAAGACCCTCGATGCCTTATCTCGAGGTCCTTGACTTGAAACAATTTAGACCGACCATCAAGAGTAGGTTTCATAGCTGCCAAACCTATGCGCAACCTCACTCTATGGGTTTAACCTTTCAGTCTGTGGGCATTTCGTTGTGATATTGAAACACCTTTCAACATTAGTGTGAAGCACAACGAAACATACTACCAACTTGATGAATTCTTCCGTATTCATCAACTCAATATTATTTAATAAAAATTTAGGAATGGCAAACAACCTATCCAATTAACTTTTGATCACCCATTCTAATATTTATTATCCACAATTTACATGTATCCCTCAATTCTTTCCATTATATTCTGAATTTACAAAATATCCATAATTCTTACTTCTAAGACAAAATATTTATTATACGCATGGCGTATAATAGTTGATGGGCGATATTCCATTTTAATGTGTTGTAATTGGAATGTTATGTTGCTAATTTATAACAATGATTAGTTAAATAAATTTTTTATATTGAATTTAAGGTTCAATCGATGTTTGAATTGTTAAGAAGACAAGAGTAAACATGGGATTGCCTCACATGCACTCTGTTGTTGCATGTCCCGGCCCGGGTGTGGGCGTTAGGGTGAATGTCTTAGTATATCTTTTTTGCAACAAAAATATTTGAATTATCTGGATAAAATATAAACTAATTTTTAAAACTTATTTCAGTCAAAATTGTTTCAAACCTGAAATCGTTTATTTAATTGGCAGTTCCAACTGGTTTAATTCCAGATGTTAAATAGGTTTTCAATTGTTGCTGGTTGCCAAAACCCTATAAATTGGCTGGTAGTGTTTCACTTCAAACACACCAAAATACCACCAACAAATTCAGATACAACATTTGAAATCACCTTAACATTCCTCTCTCCTTGAGGTGTTATTTGGTACAATGCAGTACTAAAACAATCGAAACGTCTTATCCTAAAAGAAATTATATTCTATCAAGACATATGTTAATATGAGACGTATGAATTCTTCAAGGCAGACAGAAGAAATTCTGCAATTCGGTTGGTAATTTACTTTGAACCGAAATTTGTTATAATACAGCCTCTTTAGAAGTTTTCAATTTAAATTTATATTAAGACAGTATATCTAACTTACTTTCTATTTGTTCCAACATATTTTGTTTTGTGAATTGATTTCCAAAATAATTATTATCTAATCTGATTGATTTTCAAAATTGCGTTTTAATTTATTGAACTTTTTCCAACATAATGATCATATAGTTTTTACTTAAAATTTAAAAATTATATCAAATTATTCATGATATCTATAAAACTTATTTCTATTTTCTTGATTAAAAAATAAGTGTTTCTTTGGGGGGTGGGGGAGCAAATCAAATTGAATTTTATCATTTAAATGAGCAAATTATCATTTATGATAAAAGAAATAGCAAGTTACCTCTATGTGCTTTTTAAAATGAAACTATTTACCTCCTTAAATATTTTATAGGAATATAATTTGCTCATTTGCAATATTATAGGGGACTGCTTGCATTTTCCCGGTTAGAAAAATCCCAAACTGTATATCATACTATGGATACTTCTCCGACGCAATGAGCTCCATTGATTCGAAAGACAATACTCATTGAATAATACGAGTATGGTGATATTTTATCTTAAACTTCTAAGCAATTTAATAACTTAAAATAAACCGACATTATTTAGTACATGCATTGAAGGAATTATAGAAGATAATTTGAAAAATTCAAAGAGAAATAACAACAGCTCTGATTCTTCCAACTATTGTCTTGTCTTTACACTGCATCTGAATTCAGCCAAACTAAAGTACAACATTAAAACAAAAAAAAAAGGTTAAGTATGTGTTGTGAACAATGTTGTTGTGTGCATCTATTTTAAGCAATGTTTTCCATATGTTGTTGGATTGGATGGAGCATCAAACAATGTTTGCCAAACAGCAAAGGCAGGATGAGTATAAAAAGTGACTGCCCAATTGGTAATAACTGCACCCCACAATCATTATTATTATTAAGTAGAGGAGAAAAACAGTGTCAGCAAAAACACAGCCTTTTCTTCTACACTTACTGCAAATTCACAGAGGCAGTCGGCGGCAGTCCAGATTCCAGAAAATCTGTCCACATGGCCCCTTGGACGTCGTCGTTTAAATCCTCCACCGTTGTCTTGCTGTGCTGTCTGCATCACCATCCCCTTGACTACAATCCAACATCAACCTTACATCCACTCTCTCTCTCTCTCTCTCTCTCCAACTTCTCTTTTGTCCATTTCTTACCAAAATCTCCCATTCTCACTCTTAACACTTATCCCCATTGATTTAAAAAATGCCAAGAAATCATCAAACCAGAAAAGCTTGAGTTAGCATTGTATGAAACTATTTGAACTAAATATTTTTTTTTAAAACTTGAAAAATTAGTTCTTTAAGTATGATAAAAAGTTAGAACCCTCCAAACATTGTATTCCATAGTGAAAATTATTACATTATAATATTTATTTATCTCCAATTGTCCAGAATCTGAAAAGGCATCATCACTTTACCTCCATGTGCAGTCTTTATTGCTTCCTCTCAGTCAAAAAAAATAATTTTAGTGACAGCCCTAAATTAAACACCTTTTTTCTTTTTTATTTTCTTGGAGTCAAATGTAATAAAAATCAGAAAACTCCATCCACCATCTGCAACCCTTTTCCTCCCATTTCTCTCTCTCTGCATATCACAGTATCAAGAACTCTCTCTCTACCTATAAAAACAGCCCAAGAAACAGTTTCTCTTTTACCTCCGAGGAAAGAAAGGAACTCTAACCACAATGTTTGAAGAATCTGTGTCTGAAATACCTTCTTCAATATGGGCATCTATGATCAGCTGGTTCACTCCCACTGTGCTGTTTGTACTCCTCAATCTCATGATAGGCACCATTGCCTTTACCTCAAAACTCACCAGCCAAAAACACCACCATGACCAGCTTCAGAACGAACCCCATCATCATCAAGATGAAGCCAAGATTGCTAGATCAACATCAGTTCTTCAGCGTCTGAAATCCATCAATTTCTACGCTCACTACAGATCTCATCAGGAGCCTCAAAACCTGTCAGTTCACCACAAACCAAGCCAAGATTCCGCCACGCTTTTCAATCTTGAGCACACTACTCAGAATCTAGAACCACAGTCGCACTACTTTTTCCAAGCAGTACATCAAGAAAATCTTCATCATACGCCTCATCAGTCTCAAGACCCTTACGTTTACGAAGGGACCCTTGACGAAAGTTCCCAGGAAACGCAGACCCAGTTCGTTTTCGACCAAAAAGATTCAAACTTGGATGATTTTCAGCAGGCCCATGAAGAGAAAGTTGAAGAAGAAGATGATGAGCTGCAGAGCATGGATGAGATTTACAGCCAGCTGAAAGGCGGTCACTTTAGCAGGACTAAGTCAGACACTGAACCCGCCTCGGGGGAGATACCGACCAGACTTCCGGCCAGGATGAGGAAATCTGCGAGTTTGAAGTCGGCGTTTGGACACTTTGAAGAGGAGAATATCGTGGAGGCGCGACGGCCGGCGACTATGAGGGAGAGGAGTAATGCTAAAGTGACAGAGGGTGATGAAGAGGTGGACGCAAAAGCTGATGATTTCATCAACAAGTTTAAGCAGCAGCTAAAGCTTCAGAGGTTGGATTCCATTCTCAGGTACAAGGACATGATAGGGAGGGGGATTGGGGGCCGATAAGGTGATTTTACGTTTTTCAGGGGCTTTTTTGTAATTTTGGTTTAGTTCTGGGGTTAAATGATGGCTAAGAAAAGGAAATAGTTGGATCATGAGGGGTCATTTTGCAATTATAAAGCTTTTGGGTTATTGGCTTGGCCTTGGCATGGATGGTGGGAATGGTAGGTCTGATAGGAACGTGTTATCTGATGGTGTCTGCCCATGTGCTGTTTGGTTGTACCTTTTTGGGCATGGAATTGTTTTGGATGGGCTATTTTGTCATTTTAATTGTGTCCTATTGATTGTAAATTGTAATGACATGGTTGGACTAATTTTGTGGAGGTAAGTCAATAGTCGTTACTTTGATTGTTTGGGACACTCATCCATGGCGCAAAATCGTGTTATTGAATTCAATATATAAATGCTAGATGTGTAAATATTTTATATACATTATCAATGTTTATATGTTAATGTAATACAAAAATATTCAATAAAAAAAAATATGGGCTTTTCATTTCATAAGGGGCATTTTGGTAAATAAAATAGGAATTTGGAGTGTTTTT
Source organism: Sesamum indicum (assembly GCF_000512975.1). Lineage (NCBI taxonomy): Eukaryota > Viridiplantae > Streptophyta > Magnoliopsida > Lamiales > Pedaliaceae > Sesamum > Sesamum indicum. The sequence goes on from NC_026145.1 coordinate 1,952,103, forward strand.
TCTTTTTTTTTTTTTTTCACTTTGTTAGAAAAAAAACACAAACAAAATGGACCCTACTAAATCTAATGGTGAGTTATATTTGGTCATGAATTTATCTCATGTTGATAGATCTGTACTACTTAATTTCAGCTACGTGGAGATATTAATTTGTGATTGTGATCTTTATTTTTATAATATATTATTTCTATAATACTCTCTGTTTTTATGGTAATATCATGAATGATTTAAAATATTTATATTTAATTAATTGGAAATTCAAATAAAGTAATTCTGTACATATTTCATTTGTTCTACTAAAAGAAATACAAAACTGTGGACAATGCATTTATTTTCTCATTGATGATGCATGGGTTGGCATTCCATGTGGGACTGGTACTTTGGCTGTTCAAACTCATGCCACCCAATTAAAGTCTTTTCTATATATATATATATATATATAACAAAATGAAAAAGAAAATTGGGGTGACATCCAACAAACCCGTCATGAATCATTATACACGCACCATGTACGTTGATTAAGATTCTTATAGTTGATTTATTGTCACCAAACTTGGCCTTATGAGAATCAACACATAACTCATAACGTATATTGAACCCCACCAAACATTTTATTGAGGACCCGTGACAACGTTCGATCTTAATTGAAACAATAAACTATTATTAATTGAAACAACTCGATTACAATCATTTATGTCAGATATCAATACTAAAAAAAACAATTATAACGATCATACCTTAAGCAACAATATCAAATAAGTGAAATACAAAACAAAATCTATTATTACAGTAGACAATCCATACTATACAGTAGAACATCATCATACGTATATAATGGGATTCAAACCCACGACTTTAAATTTCGATAACTGCTCTAGATCTCGTTGGATTTTAATTATTAATTTTTAAGTTTAAACTTATAACATGTAAGTAATTCCATTATCTATTATTTAAACATTAAATTTGATCAAATAATTTTGCTACTGACACATATGACTAGTCATTTTGTAGTGGTCAAGTGATGAAATTGGTGTTGGATTTGGTCCAAGTCATTTTTTAGTGGAAAATCAATTGAGTTGTTGGTGGGGCCAACTTTAGTTGTAATCCCATTTCTTGGGTTTTATGTCGGCTCTTACCTCAATGCTCTTATCTCAATCAAATCAAATGTATGAAAAATAATATTTGGACACTTATAATGTTCGATTTAGGCCGATGTAAATGCCAATTCTAAGAAGGGACCTGCTTATTTTTATGCACATCAATATGTATTTTCATTGAAAATATATTGATTTGACACCACGTCCAACATATATCATTCTCAAACAAAAATATATACAAACTTAAAAGCATATTTTTTCACTGAAACTGAAAATAGAAATTGTGTATATATGCTGGGAGTAAAGGTTTGAAACAACTATAAATACCTTCTCATTATTCAAAAAATTACAAATACACCCCTGATTTCAACGTCTATATAACAACAAGCTCATTCTATTATATTTTTATTCATTTTTTGTGATAAATTACTTCAAAATCCTTTTGAATTATGCTACCCACCCTCAGATTTTCTTTTCTTCCTTCTTTTTTTTTTTATATATTTATACTAATATAAAAAGGAAATGTCATCAACACTTACAAACGGCGAGTAATGACATCGTCCGCACTAATATTTTGTGAAGCCAAAAAAACCCTTCAACTGATAAATTATTTTCTTTTCTCTTTTTATATAGTGTATTTGTTTATATATTATACTTTTATTTATAAGCACGCAGGAACAACGTGCCACAGTGGCTAATTTTTTTTAAAAAAAAAAGTTCAATGAAATAGTAAATTTTAACTCGCTATCTAAGGACTACATAATTATTTTCAAGTTAAAAAAAATATTTATATTTTTTTAAATAATAAAAAAGTATTTATAATTATAATAAAATTAAGGGAGGTAACAATAATTTATCCAATATGTTAGCTAAGGAAGGGTGCATTAATTGTTTGTGTGGAGGATGAGTTGGTAGATCTGATTTTGAAGTTTCATTTGATTTAATAAATATTTGTGATATAATAATAATAATATTATATAGTTGTTGGTGTCACCTAACACAAGATATTTTTTTGGACTGCATTCAACTTCAACCTCATTTATTACTTTTTTTTTTATATATATATAATAAAAAAGAAAATCTCATGTACAATTAGTTGTCTATTTGATTGGCCCAATATAGTCTAAACAAATAATTAAATATATATTTAAATAATTTATACTGATGCACAAATTTCTATTAAAAAGTTGTGTTTTTAAATTATTTTAGATTATGGTTAGATTAATGGATTTCAAATTATGAATTTTAAGTTCTTAATGATATTTTTTAAATTTATTTAGATAATTATATGTTATAAAGGATTTTATATTTTAAATTACTAGCTATCGTAGCACGCAATTTTTGTGTGCATATAATAAATTATTTTTCACACTTTTTGATATATATATTATAAATAAAATAGAATATATAAATCAACACACCATATTAAAATAATAAAAAAAGAATGAAAAGAAAAATAACTTATTAAAACTTGAAAAGTTAATTATGCTAATTATCTTATCAATTTGTGAGCATTTTTGGAATTATAGAAAATTGGTGCGGCAGTGTCACTAACAGCCGTTTGTGAGTCAAAATGGCCTTTCTTTTTTATATTAGTATAGATAGTAAATTACGATAAATTTTTATGAAATTTAACATAATTAAAAATAAATACATCCTTTGATATTTGATGAAACGATGTAAGCCTTATATTGAGGCCTAGAAATGTCCACTTTGCCCCTTTTTTTTTCTTTTAAATATAATTAGTTTGATTAAAAATTAAAATTATTAAGAAACTTTGTAATTAATTAAATATTTAGACATATAAATCGCGTGTATTTATTTAATAATAAATAGTATAACGAGAAAGCAGTGCGACATTAATATATTGTGGATTGCATCATCATCATCATTATTATATGTTAATACGGGAACTGGAAGCTTCCAAAAATCCAAAGAAAAACGATTTTGTACTTAATTCATTATTATACTGTCGGTTATCGTAGTAATTATTATTTTTATATATTTATTTATATTATATAAAAAAAATCCCAAATTCTTTCATAAATAAGGGTTACTTACACTGCAATACATTTTTTTTAAATTATAAAAATGTTCTTTCTTTATTTTTAAGGTAAATTACAACTACATCATCTGAAATTTGACATAATTACAAATACCTCTTTTTTGTTTGAACAATTATAAATACCCCCTTGATTTTAACGTCCATCTAATAACGAGCCCATTCCATCAGGTTTTCATCCAATTTTTTTATAGTGAACTGTTCAAAATGCTCTTTTAAATTATAAATTATAATTTTTTAAAATATTTTTACGAGCTAATATTCCCTATAGATTATTTATTTTACCATCCTCAATTTTTTTCTAAAATTCAATAAGAGTAAAATAGTAATATTTACTTCACCATCTAGGGGTTACATAATTATTTTTCATTTGTAATTTTTCAAGCAATGAGGGAGTATTCGTAAATATGCCAAACATCAGGAGATGTACTTGTAATTTATCCTTATTTTTAACCATCCATATTCAAATTCTTCTTCTCATTTATATGATTTATTAATACAAATATGAAAATATAACTCTCATCAATTTTTTTTCGTGTTGATAATATCCCTAAATTAGTTTTATTATTATTATTATTTTTAAATATGATATGTTGGTTTATATATCTTATTGAAGCGTAAATAGGTATTCATTCTATGTACATGGGCGTGACGTGTTATAACGACTAGTACTAATATATAAAAAAAAAAAAGTACTTAAATAATTATAAAAAAGAATTAGTGACACCGCAATGATACTTTCTGAATATTACAATTATATCCCTAATTGAATAAATTTGAAAATTACAGGCCTTATTGGGCCTGATAAGCCCAAATTAACTGGGCTGTTGGGCGCTTTACTGAGTTTGGACTCGAGGAGTGGGCCAACTCAAAACTGTGAAATGGGCTGACACGACAAAATTCACAAACACGTTTGAGAGTAAAGCTTTGAACTTGAGGTAAGGATTTGAGAAAATTATTTCAATAAATCTATAATAAAGATTTTTGAAATTCATCTTAATTTCATAATATATAGTTTTAAATAAATTTGAGAATTTCACATCATGATTAGCCAAATAAATTTTGACTTAAAATAATAGGTGGATGCATTTTAAAAGCATTGTAGATCGAATTTGGTTGAAGCATGATCTGAAGGTGAAAACTTTTGATTTATAAGAAGTTATGTAATGATCTATTTGATGCGGTTTGAGACTCAATCGGCACCCTATTGCGCGAGATATTGTCTACTCTGGCTTTATATAACCCTCACGATTTTGTCCTGGAAAGGCGCATTGCTAGGAAGATAAGATCTTGGGACTTATAAGCCACTCAATCTCATTATATGTAACTAATGTGAGACGCTTGCCTACATCATAATTTATGCATTTTGACCATTTTTTTTAGGAGAATCTAACACTTGGCAACGCTTTTCACCATATTTCAATTTATCTTCATATTTTTGGGTAGTTTTCATTTAAATTTCATATTTTTATCAGTTATTGTTAATGACTTATAGTACCCTAAGTTTTAAGTTCTTATACCATTGAAAATAAATTTCCCAATTATATTTCAAATCTTTGAATCCACAGTTCCACGTACGAAGTTGAAATAATTTATTATTATAAATTTAAATACACTTAAAATTATCAGCATTACTAACAAATATTTATATCATACTAATCAAATTTAAATCACATCAATCAATACAATATATCGTACCACTTACGCAATATGATCCAAATTTTTTATAATTTTTACATTCACTATTTTTTTTTTTTTCGGTTGAAAAAATCTATGGTAGGATTTAATTCTGATAATTATAAATAATATATTATATACAAAACCGTACAATAAAAATTGAGTCACGAATCCAGTTGTAACAGGTGATGGAGAGGGCACCAAGTACGAGGTATTTGTCTGTGTCGGTGAGAAGTCTTAACACCTCGTCACCAGTTGTCGGTGCCTCTTTCTTCTCAAGTTTGAAACAAATTAATGAGGAATATTTAATAATTTTATTTCAAAACTTTATATTTTATTTAATTACATACATAAAATTATGTCATCTATTTTATTTTATTTAAATCTTAAATGTTATAAGAAGTAAGTAGAAAGAAATTTAAAAATGAAAGATTATGATATCCATGGATTCTTGGTGGCCATTTGCCAAACAAGAAGGCTCCACTTTGTAGGAAGATCCAATTTTCTATTTGTGTATAAAATTAACATTATATATTTTATTTTTAAAAAAAATAATTAAATATAATGTGTATAAAATAAAAATTTAGAAATATATAAAAGATGCAATATCTGCAGCTCAGAATCAGAGAGATCAGATTCACATTACTTGTTACTACATTCTGAGGCTCAGGCAAAAGATACACACTCTGGGTCTGGGACTGGGAGTTGTTTTCAGTTCCATTTCTCTTATTATTACAAACACAACAAAAGAAAAACCAGCACATACACTTTCTTCATCTTCTCCTTTACCCACTTTGATCCTTACTTTTCTGTTTCTTTTCCTTCACATTCTTGAAAATGACCGACAAAGTTCACCCAACATTAACCAAGCAAAATCCCACCCCCGTCGCAGTTGCCAAACCGCCCTCAACCAAAACCCACCTCTACAACCCCACCCGCTCCACCCCCACCTATCGCCACCGATACTTCAGCTGCCGCCGCTGCTTCTGCTTCACATGCTTCTGGTCCATCCTCCTCCTCATTGCGATCCTTCTCCTCGCCGCCATAGCCTCCGCTGCCTTCTACTTGCTCTACCAACCCCGCCGCCCCACATTCTCCGTTACCTCCGTAAAAATCTCGTCTTTCAACCTCACCACCACCCCCTCCGACGACACCACCCACCTCACCACCAAAATCAACCTCACTCTCTCAGCCAAGAACCCCAACAAGAAGATCACATTTTTCTACGACCCCATTTCCATCACCGTACTATCAAACTCCGTCAACTTATCAAACGGTTCGTTTACAAACTTCACCAGCTCACCGGACTCCATCTCCGTCATTCACACTGCAATGGCGCTGAACTCCCAGCTCCTGGATGCTGACTCCGTCAAGTCACTGAATTCGGATCTAAAGAGGAAAAACGGGTTGCCCATTAGCATTGTGATGGATACGACTGTGAGAGTAAATATGGAGAAGATGAAGATGAAGAAGATCGGGATCAGAGTGAAGTGTGATGGAATTCACGGGGTGGTGCCCAAGGGCAAAAGGGTACTTCCGGCACTAGCCAACACTTCTAATGCAAAGTGTGAGGTTGACCTCAGAACCAAGATCTTGAAATGGACGTTTTAGTTCCTAAGTGACTGTTTTTGCAATTAGACAAAGTTTCGGGGTGATTGCCAGTATAGCAATAGCTGTACGGCGTAGACCTTTGTGGAAAAAGAAGGCAAAGTTTGGGGGTCTCTTTTAGCATAAATGACAAGTACAGGGACCAGATTTGCATATTTGTTTTCAGAATGTACTAGTGGTGCAATGAATATGTTTTTCTCTTCATTTGAAATGAATGTGTTATTAAATGAGATGAATTATCTTGAATTTTGTCAATAAATGTATAGTTCATCAAATTTTCTTTTTGAACGAAAGAAAGTTATTTTACTTGAGATCAAAGATCAGTACTAGAGACGAAGTCGTTTGCTTGTGGCATATAAAAGTAGGATTAGAATTTATAATGTGAAAAAAATAATATTTTTGATCTTATAAGTTAGGCCAGTTTTATTTTTGATCCAATTTATTATGGGATTAATACTTTTAGTTTCATAACTTACAAAAATATAGCGCTTTTGTTGTCTTCATCCACTTTTTTGTCTATAATTTAACGGTGTAGCACACATGCTTAGTATGTGATAGTTAAGTATTTTTAGCTGGAAAGAAAATTAGTTTCTTACCATTTTTGGAAAAAAAAAATAAAACTACATTTCAAGAAAAAATAAATAAATCTTGAAGGAAATTAGGACAAAAAATATAGCAATTTATCTCTTCTCTTCTCTCATAAAAATTGAATCATATTCTTCCCATATTTCTATAAGTTAAAGCCAAGTAGAAGCAACACAAAGAGTCATGTCTTATTAAATGAATCAAGTAGGCCAAATGAAGTACTCATATGCTATTATTCAAAAAAGGGTAAATTTTTCTTTCAACCAAAAATACTTAACAGCAACGTGCTAGACACGTGATCTACATTATTAAATTATAAATGAAAAAGTGGATAAGAACAAAATGTGCTGAATTTTAGCCGATTAAGTATTGCCCAACATTCAACTAAAAGTATATTTTTATTCCCTTTGTAAAGATAAAGTAAAATGAAATGACACATAATTCTAATCAAAATTTGCACCCATCAACATATGAAAGCGTGTAAAAGAAAATATTCATAATTAGTAAAAAATCAATTATAATCAACCGGGCTTCATCATGTAAGTTGATTTAATGTTGGGCAATCCCATCTACTGAGCTGCATTCTGGGCCGTCACTGTTGGTTGGGCTGGCCCAATTGAACAAGTACTTGTCCTGTTCATTTACCCATCAACATTTGAACAACTATTTCTTTAATCTATTTTTTAATGATAATAGAAAAAAGAAATGCTAACCCTACACATAACTAAATAAACAGTAACTAAAGTTTTCTTACTAGAATTTGTTACAACAACATATTTATGTGTTGGTGGGCAAGACGAGGATGTTTGGGTGAGCTTATAAATGTTCTAAAAACATCTTATAAATAAGTTATTTGGATCATTGTATCTAATTTCATAATTTACGGTTAGTCCGACAATGAAGATCAAGAAAAGAAATATTGCAACACGAAAACAGGCCACTTTCTCTAACATGCCCATGCCCGTGTTCCCGTCATTCATTTTAACAAACACTTGATGGAAAAACCAATATCGTAGCAAAATTGACATTAGAAAACCAAAATTGAGGCATCTGAATTAGTGGTAAAGTTGATAAAAAGTGTAAGTCTCCCGCACTAAGAGGGTGTCTAGCTGACCTTATATATTCTTTTAAACATTTGTAACAACCTATAAATTTTTTTAAATAAATTTAGTCAAACACTGTCTAAACAGCAAACCGTCGGACTTATCGCGTATCACACGAGGATAGATTGTATCTACATGTTTGTGAAATCATTACACCAGCTGAAACAACAACACTGCTAAACCAGGACAAGTAGGAACGGAAGTGAACTTATGCCCCGCAATACAAGGAACTCAATAACAAATGTTAAGAGTTATTCATACTAGAGAAACATATGGTTTATCTTCGCCCGGGGATAGCACAATTCTGAGACATCCCAAGAGAAAATGGGTAGACATTTACCAATCATTGTACCTACGGATTGGCCGAGGAGCAGTAACGAAGACATCAACTTTGTTCACTGGATTCAACCATGAGTGTTTAGTGCTTCCCATAGTAAATTTCTTGGAACAGGTTTAGTGAAATCCCTGGCCTGCAATGCAGCAACTTTTAGTGTTTTGATTGTCATAGCATTGGCCTCCCAGAATGAAGCAATGTTGTAAGGTAAATTGTGCTTCTTGCAGAGCTCTTTCACAAAGGGGGAGATTGTACGCAGCTGGCAACGAGGCAATCTTGGAAACAAATGATGCTCAGTCTGAAATTGCAGCCCACCATGAAACCAATCCATCCAAGAATAGCACTCAATGTCGAGAGATCCACTCGTTTGCCTCTCAAACCAGTCATTCCCCTTTGGTGGTCCGGTGTAAACGCTAGTTGAGAAGTGGTTCAAACAGAACTGAACATGCTGAATGCCGGTCACAACAAAGCTAGCAACAACAAACATCACTCTTTCACCCCAATTGGGCAAACGAGAGACGAGCAGAGGGAACCAAATCCAAAACACCAGCAAACAGAGAAGCTCCAGGCCTTTATGTGGCACTCTTTTCTTAGATAACAACAGAAGGAATGATTGTGTGAACAAGTTAATCCTAGCAAAGCACATGACAGGGTAAAATGTGCAATGCTGATTGCTAACCAAGAACCTAGCAGCAGAATCAAAATCCATTTTCCTATCATAGAAACAAGAAGTTATTGAGCTGAAAAGCTTGGAAGACACCGCAAAAAACGGCATGTGCTGAAGATCAGGATCATAGTCAAGGCTATTGCAAGCAATGTGGTGAGCGTTGTGGTTCCTCTTCCACCACCCAATGCTGACTCCAGCAAGACAATTCCCTGAAAGAAACTGAGCAAATCTGTTAAGTTTTGGGGTCATCATAACCTGATAATGCCCAGAATCATGCCCCATCCAACCACTCTGAATCCAAAGACACCCCATTAAACCACCACAAAGCAAATGCAACCACATCCCCTCACAGCAAAGAACACCATAAACAGTCACAGCAAACAGTATTGCAATGACACACATGGTAATGAAAACCCCATGTCCTTTCTTCTCAAACAGGCCCATCTTTGAGAACTCATACACAAGTTTCCTGTAATCTTTAGATACTTCAGATACAGAATAATCTTTCAAGTAAAACCCACTGAAGAATTTGTCAAGAAACTGCCAGGTGACACCAGGGTGATAAGCAACAAACGCATCAGTTGCATCTTGCCCTCCAAGATTCATGAGTGGCAACTCACCACCTGGATGATGATTTGCCCATTCCGAAACATCATACACTTTTCCCTGAATTGAGATCCAAAGATCTCCTTTCTTGTTGTGGGCTTTCAGCTCATCCGATGTAACGAACCTCTTAAGCTCAGCCATTCCCGAGATTTTCAAGATTTACCAAGGGTTTTAGGAAGGTAGGACAAAAACAGAAGAAAAATCACGATATGAGAGAATTCCCTTTTGCTTATCCTTCTCATTCGTCTCTCAATCCACCATTTAGAGTGAGGCAGAGATTTGAGTATCCGATCTGATGAAATGTGTCTTTGAAATGCAAATTAATGAAGGCAATGCATCATGCTGCAGGCTGCAGTTGCTATAGTTAAAAATCTTGCGCCTCATTACATTTCGGGTGTTTGGACTTTGGAATGTGATTGGGCAGCGCATAACTGCTGCTGACACTTGGGAAAAAAAATTACAAAATTTGAATTCTTTATATTAATTTCATATTTTATTTTGTATATTACATCATCTATTTAATATTGGGTTTCTTTTAGAAAATATTTTATACATATAATCTGCATATGATATTTAAGTTAAAAATTAAAAAAAACATTTTTTTCGGCAATGTGTGCATATGTGATTAAGAGTCAGTTTATTGGTATACACTCTAAAAAGAAATTATATTAATTTAAGAGATATTATATAATTTTTTTTTTTGTTCGTTTATATCTAGCAAATATGTATTCTCATTCATTAGTTAAAATTTAATTGAATTTGTTGATCTAGGTCAAATAAATCTTTTCTAGCTAAAATATCCTTATGAAATGTAATTTTTGAAGCGAGCATTAGACGTAGTTTTTAAAATTATAGATAATTTATATATGATTATATCAAATATCATGAAAGAACATTGTAATTATCTTTAATTTAAATAGTTTCAAATTACCAGAATGAAATTTCTGAAAACTTAGGTGCCTTAATGCGATTTTAGAAAACTTTTGCGGGTGAAACTGCAATTTCCGTCTCAAAATTTCTTGAGATATGAAGAATATCCGTTTAAATGTCTCTTTTTATGCTCTCTGGAACAAGAACCTAACCAAGAACCTCAAGCTCAATCATATAGAAGCCTTCAGAATATTCTTGCAAAGGCTTGATTTTTAGTAGAACAAAACTTTTATTAATCGCCACAAACGGGCAACTCCGGAGAAACTCTTTTCGTAAAGGTAAGCTATTTTCTGCTCGTTTTCGTTTTTTCATTTTTCTGGGCTATACTTCAGTTGTCTGAGTTTATGTTTCTTGGAATCTTGACAAAGAAGAGCTCAAGTTCTGTAAGTACTTGCTGGATATCGAATGGATGATGTTCATTAATTTTCTTTAAGAAATTTGGGGTCTGTCTGACTATGGATAAGGTAGACAAGATTTTTAGAATTTAAACATTATCTTGAACTGCACATATTTGGATTTGTTGGTGTAAATTTTCAGTTTTCATTTCCATTAACGGCATGGTTGCTTCTCTTGTTGCTTTTCCCCCACTCTTGTAGAATTGCTACTTATGTGGATTGAGCTCCTAGAATGTAAGAATTTTGTAAATTTGGAAAACCTGTTAAATGCAGCATCAATATACTGTGTTTATGGTAATGGTTCTTAAGGAGGGTATATATAAGGCAAATGAAGATAAGGGCTGCATTAACACCTGATGTGTTAATGATTATGGAACTTGGAAACGGTCTTCTATGGCGATATAATGTGAGATGGACTTTATGATCTGAGCACCAAATTTCTTGGAATTCTGTTGGCTGTTTAATGGTCTTGTAGCGGACTGTTATCCTTCTTCATTTATCTTTTTCCAGATGTTCTCTTGCAGTTCTTGGAAAGGTTCTTCCTTTAATAGCAAAGTACAGGATCCTCACTTCTTTCTGTTCAGATTTTCTCTATACATGGCAAAAGATGTTCTTAATTCTGTATAATATTTAGAGAGAAATTTATAAGGCCTTGACTTTGAATGCTAATTTGCACTCTTTCTATTGTTTCCAGGTAGAGATACAATTTGCGGGGCAAGTAGTTCCTATGGCGCATCTGCTTTCAGTATCTTGTTTTTCAAATATCTCCTCTGGCAGCAGATCATATAGTAAACCGTTGAACCAATGGTCAATTTCATCCCATGCATCTGTTAGTTTGCCAATTTCTAGCTCACCCTTTAAAAAGCTTGCTCTGTGGGCAAATAGATCCAAAAGATGCAGTACTATCTATGCAGCAGCTGTTTCAGTGGGTCAAGAAGCTAGGGTGCAGCCTGGATCTGGGTCCGACCAGGCATCCGACGGAGCCTCTGTTCCTAAAAAGGTCATGGTAATTGGTGGTGATGGTTATTGTGGTTGGGCTACTTCCCTGCACCTGTCTAACAAGAACTATGAGGTTGCCATTGTTGACAGCCTCGTCCGCCGCCTTTTTGACCACCAGCTAGGTCTAGACTCTCTCACTCCTATCTCATCTATCCACAACCGTATCCGACGTTGGAAATCTCTCACCGGTAAAGACATCCAACTCTATGTTGGTGATATATGTGATTTTGAGTTCTTGTCGGAGGCTTTCAAATCATTTGAGCCTGATGCCGTAGTCCACTTTGGAGAACAGAGGTCCGCACCATACTCCATGATTGATCGGTCGAGAGCTGTTTTTACCCAGCATAATAATGTGATAGGTACACTTAATGTTCTGTTCGCCATAAAAGAGTTTGGAGAGGATTGTCACCTGGTGAAACTTGGTACCATGGGAGAATATGGAACTCCGAATATAGACATTGAGGAGGGTTACATAACAATTACACACAACGGCCGGACGGATACCTTACCTTATCCCAAGCAAGCAAGCTCTTTCTACCATCTGAGCAAAGTCCATGACTCCCACAATATTGCGTTCACCTGCAAGGCTTGGGGAATCAGAGCAACAGATCTAAACCAGGGAGTGGTCTATGGCGTGAGAACTGATGAGACAGCAATGCATGAGGAGCTCTATAATAGACTTGATTATGATGGCGTATTTGGAACCGCATTGAACCGGTTCTGTGTACAGGCCGCGATTGGTCACCCACTTACTGTCTATGGCAAAGGAGGGCAGGTACTTACTTGTCCTTAGGGGCCGACATATCCATGCATGATTCATTCCCATTGCTTCTATCATTCAAAAATATGCTCTTAAACTTCTAATTTTAAGTATGCTAGCACCATTCCTAGTTTGCTTCCTCAAATTAATCATCCTAAGGTTTGAGCCCTCTAATCTTTTTAATGCTTTGTCTTACACATTCTCTTTGAATTGGATAGACCAGGGGATATCTTGACATCAGAGACACAGTTCAATGTGTCGAACTTGCTATAGCCAATCCAGCACAGAGGGGAGAATTCCGTGTCTTTAACCAATTCACAGAGCAGTTCTCAGTCAATGAACTTGCTGCTCTTGTTACAAAGGCAGGTGCAAAACTCGGGCTTGAGGTGCAAACCATTTCAGTACCCAACCCTAGGGTGGAGGCGGAGGAGCATTATTACAATGCGAAGCATACAAAACTCGTGGAGTTGGGGCTCAAACCTCACCTACTTTCAGACTCTCTTCTTGACTCGTTGCTCAATTTTGCTGTCCAATACAAGGACCGTATCGACTCAAAACAGATAATGCCCAGTGTTTCTTGGAGAAAAATTGGAGTCAAGCCCAAGACTGTTGCCGCATAGAATGAGTATAGAGTCTAGTCTGTGTTAAGTAAGTAGTTAACAAGTTTTTTGTTTGTATTTTGTCAGAGGTAGGAGACTCTAGCTTTCTCAACCTTTTGCTTGTTCGGAGGATGTGATGTATCTTTAACTTGAAATGCAACTTATGAGGTAGAAGCCCATTTTGATGTGATCCATAGCATATATTTCTAATATTTTTACAATGTGTTCACTCCATGAATAGATTTCAGTAAATCATATTACTGTTTCCCAACAGAGGATATTCATATAGTCATGGTATTAAGACAAATAAGGTTTTTCGAGCAAATGTTGAGGCATCCACTTCCAACTCTGAGAAAACAGTGAAACGATTTGTTTGGTCAGATAAATTACAAGCAACATAAAAATTGTCCCAAATGGACGACAAAATCACAGCTACACTTAGATGTTTCTGGCTCACTAACATTTATTTCTACAACTCAGTACTCATTTTCTAAACTTACATAAATAATCATGTCATTGGCAGTAATCCGAACATTCAGTCATTCTCAAAAGGAGAAAATGCTTGCATTTGAATGTAAACAACTAACCATATGCACATCAGAGCTTATGAATATCCAGTCCGTACATTTTGGCAGTGGTCATTATGCCAAGATCTTCCCATAATTGTAAGCGGGATTTGCAAGCTAAGATCCTACAGGGGCAATGCCTTTTGCCTTGGCTGCAGCAGTTGCAGCAGCAGCAGCAGCTGCTGCAGCCGCGGCAGCTGATGCAGCTGCATTTGGGGTTGATGGTGGAGTAGCATTAGACTGTGAGTTACTTTGAGTTGCAACTATCTGTTGTGGCTGTTGCTGTGCTTGCTGAGAGTTGACTTGAGCAAGCAGGGTCTTGATCTGACTCCCTGTCAGAGTCTCATGCTCAAGCAAAGCACTAGCAAGAGCATGAAGCTCCTTATTATGCGTGGTAAGGATGTGCTTGGCATTGTTATATGCCCTTTCCAGAAACTCCTTCACTTCGCGTTCAATTAGGAGCCTAGTCTCAGTGCTCATGCTCTTACCATTATCATCATAGTTGTGGGTCACGACTCCCACCTGTTTGCTCATGCCATACTTAGTAACCATTGCTCTAGCCAAACTGGTTGCTTGCTGGAGATGACGCACCTCACCTGAAGTAACTTCACTTTCCCCAAAGATGAGCTCCTCCGCAACTCTTCCACCCATGCATACATCAAGACGAGCAAGCATTTGTTTACGTGAGACACTTGTCTCGTCTTTTTCCGGCAATTGGGAAACCATCCCAAGAGCCATGCCTCGTGGAACGATAGTTGCTTTATGCACTGGTAATGCCCCATCAGTATGTATGGCTACAAGAGCGTGACCTCCCTCATGGTAAGCTGTCAGTTTCCGTGACTCGGGAGATATTACTGCTGATTTACGCTCGCTTCCCATCATGATTTTATCCTTGGCGTGCTCGAGATCAGCCATGGTCACTGCTTTGGCACCGTCCATTGCAGCCTTGAGAGCAGCAACGTTGACCAAGTTCGCAAGATCAGCACCCGAGAACCCTGGAGTTCCTCTTGCGATGATCATGAGATCGACATCCTCAGCCTTTAGAACCTATGAGATGGAGCAAAAATTGAATTGAAGGTGGACTAATATGCAGAAAAATGGCAGTTGATCTGATTAGTAAATATTCTACCACAAAATTATAGAGGAACGATAGATCAACTTATTCCACTTTATTTGGAACCTATAATCCTTGCACACTAATATGATTTTATCAAAGAATAAACTGTCACTGCAGGACAATGAACTAAGACCAACACCGAACTGGACAATTCAGCACTAAATCATACCAAAACAGCTGATTAGACATACTGGTTTATTTGGGCAACCTCAGATTTCATTTATTATAAAGATTAAACATCAACAACCAGAAAATCATATATAACAATAACAACATATAGGCTACTCAATGCAATATAAAAAGATCTTTATTAGCAGATATGAACAGTTCCTATTTAGAGATGGAAGAGGCCGTCCCCCACAATCGTTAAGTTCATAAAAGATAAGCCAAGGAGGAGAAAAACTAAACTCAGTTAAACTTGCTCATATAAAGTTAAATCAGAGATATACCCAAACTCTGACCCATAGTCCAGGAATTACCTTTGACATGTGGGATTCCAAGATCTGCCTCCGGCCTTCAACATCAGGGTTTGGAACGACAATATGGCGATCAAATCGTCCAGGCCTCACCAGTGCCTTATCCAAGGACTCTGGAAAATTAGTTGCAGCAATTACAATAATCCCCTCATTTTGTTTGAAGCCATCCAGTTCAACAAGCAACTGATTTAAAGTCATCTTCATGTATTGCTGATCCTTAGGATTGCGGCTTCCTCCTATGGCATCAATCTCATCAATAAAAATTATACATGGCGACCTCTTTTTGGCAGCAGCAAAGAGATCTCTTACTCTACGTGCTCCAACACCAACAAACATTTCTTCAAATTCACTGCCGCTGCAAGAAAAAAAAGGTACACCAGCTTCTCCAGCTATGGCTCTTGCTAGCATAGTTTTCCCTGTGCCAGGGGGGCCAACTAGCAGAACACCTTTTGGAAGCTTGCCACCAAGACGTGTGAAGCGCTGCAGTGAATGATAGTTATATGAGAATCCAAAAATATAAGCCTGTCCCCCACATAACCACTTTCTCCCACTAAAGAGGGAAAAAGACTAAGCAACAGCGTCACCAACTGTGGAGAAAAAGATGCAACAGCTGAGGTTTTAATTATTTCAATATTATTAAAAAATAAAAAAAATTATACTTAAAATCAAATATATAACATAAATATATCAAGTCGTGAAGCAAAAATATAGTTTTTTTTCAAAATAAAAGGCTGAGACATGGACACCATCGCACGACTTTTCGCGAGTCCACGACCTCACCTATTTTTTTAAAAAGAAAATTCAAAGTTTTTCAAACATGTTTGGCTGGCAAGACTTTGATGGCGCATCAGCCTCTGTTTTGATTTTTATTTTTTAAAATATTACATATATTATTATTTAGGTATTATATATATTATAAATTTAAATATTATATATTATAATTATTTAAGTATAGAATTAAATATATTTTTAATTATAATGAACATTAAAAATTTATTAATTAAAACTATTGCAATCAATTGTTATAAATATTACAATAAAAATTTAATTAATCAGTTGAAGTTAAAACAAAGTTAATATGTTAATAATAAGACTGTAGTAAATGTAAAGTTTTCAAATTAATATTAATTATGTTTAACCAACTTGACAAAAAGTTATGTTTCAACAAAGGCATTAGATCAATATTTTACAGAAATTTTTTATTGATCTACTATTTTTTCTTTTTTTATTAATAGTGGTAAATAATATATAATAATTTATCTCGATATACAAAATAATAACTCATTTGAATAAATACATCAATATAACGACGATAATTCAATTGCATTTATTTACATAAAGTAAGACAAAAATTTAACTATATTATAATATTTGTATTCATTGTGATAATGTATAATAATTTTTATATTGTTGTATTGATGTATTTGTTTAAACATAATTAATATTAATTTTCATCTCACTTTATGTAAATAATTGCAATTTAATTATCGTCGTTATATTGATGTATTTGTTTAAATGAGTTATTGTTTTGTACATCGAGATAAGTTATTATATAATTACTTACCACTATTAATATAAAAAGAAAAAAAATAGTGAATCAATCAAATAAGTCCTGTAAAATATCGATTAGATCTGATGTCTTTGTTGAAACATAACGTTTTGTCAAGTTGATTAAACATAATTAATATTAATTTGAAAACTTTACACTTACTACAGTCATATTATTAACATATTAACTTTGTTTTAACTTCAACTGATCAATTAAATTTTTATTGTAATATTTATAACAGTTGATTATAATATATTTAATTAATAAATTTTAATATTCATTATAATAAAAATATATTTAATTTTATAATTAAATAATTATAATATATAATATTTAAATAATAATACATAACATTTAAATTTATAATAATATATATTATCTAAATAATAATATATATAATATTTTAAAAAATAAAAATACATCAAAGGCTTGCCAGCCTTTGAAGTTTGAAAAACTTCTAACTTTTTTTTTTTTTAAATAGGTGAGGTCGACCTCGAGTCATGGATATTGTCCACGCCTCAGCCTTTTTTTTTTTCAAAAAACTTTCACGACTTGATAAATTTATGTTATATATTTGATTTTAAGTGTATTTTTGTAATTTTTTTATTTTTTAATAATATTAAAATAATTAAACCTAACAGCTCAAATACCTAGTCAACTAAAGAAAATATACCATACATGGTGACACTGACAGGTCAAGAAATAAAATCTCATCCACAATATGGATCACTACTTTTCTATTAACTAAAGTTTTACGACAAAGAGACAAATGCATATGTAATTCTAAAATCTCCTCTTTCTTTAGTATGCGGATGTGATAGAGAATTTCACAACACAATAGACCCATGATGCAGTTACCTTAGGATCACGAAGGTAATGGACAATTTCTTCTAGCTCAGCTTTGGCCTCATCAACTCCCTTCACATCACTAAATTTTGTATTAGATTCCATACTGGGTTGCACTTCTTCATGTAAACCAAGACCTGTTACGAGCAGGGAAAAAAGAGATGTACAATACATTTTACTCAATCAGAAATGTAATTGAATCAAACTGCGAAAAAAGCCAACTTTGTTTAAAGATATCATTACCTTTACCAATTCCTCTATCCTCAATCAGTGCCCCAACACCTGAAATTAGGAGGAAGGCCAAACCCAAAGCACGCACTGTGCGCCATAACTGCTCCTTGAAATTTCCTCCTTCAGCGGTCACCATGTGTATAGGAGCACTTGCTGTACCAAGGATCCCATCTTTTGATGATTTTCCCACATTTCTAAGAGCTGAAAGTGCTCCAATACCTTCTTCATCTACCTGTGAGCCTGTGGCTCCTGACATTCCTGTAAAGAAACCAAGTTAATGTGGATGGTATCTAGGGATGAAAACCAAAAAATCTCCCTCAGGTGGACCTCAAACACATATGAGAATTTCTTATGTGCTCACCTCTATGCAATGTCTTAAGCAGCTCACTTTCATCAAGACGGTCAACCTTAACCAGAGCCTTGACATATTCAGCAAGAGCTGATGGGTTAGAATGTAGTGAAGGTTGACTCTCAAACAACCTTATGACCGCCTCTGGATCATTTCGATGATAGAGCTCCTTAAGATATGCAGCACCACCTGATCCATCATTATCACGGACTCTACGAGCTAGACTACCAAAATAACTAGATCTTCCAAGGGTGCTTGCTCTGACATTACTAGAAAGCTCGTGCACTGCAAAAGAAAATTAAAGTGTGAGGATCATAGAATGACTAATATGCTTTCAGTATATACCATAATAAAAGAGCTAATATGGCCGTATCCCAAAGGTAAAGTAATGCCTCAAAAGATAATAAATGCTCTTTCCTTATATACTGCCCTCACCACAATTAACATCATTCAATACATTACGGAATTGAGTTAACAAAATTGCATTCGTCCTATTAGGTTTGTTAAATGGTTTATCAAATGCAAACACACCTTAGACATGGATAACCTAGGCCCTAAGGTCTCCATGTTTTGGTACAAGCTTCCTAATACTTCTTTTCACTAGCAATGTAGACAAATTTTAGAGTTCAAACCATATATGAAAATGACATGAAGAATAAAGGTTCGTCCAAGAAGCTTTGATGATAATGGATTTATAGTTGTAAATGGGGCGCGCCATGGCGTGGGGCGCGGCCTCAGCGCCATTTTTATATAATAGCGCATCCCTTGCAAATGGCGACGCCATGGCGCGCTATTCTGCGCCGTTGCTCCTGGCGCAAATGGCGTGCCATTTGCAAGGTCCAGCCCTTTTAGCCAGGGGCTTGAAAGAAGCTGTGTGAAACCCAATTTTTCAAACACTGGGCTTTGCCCCGCATAAATAAAGGCTGGGTTTTCAGCCCAGCCTTTAGTTTAGTTATTTTTTTTTAAAGAACAAAAAATTATAGAAATTTACACAAAAAATAGGCTGAAGAGTGAAGACGTTAGGGTTTTGCTGTTTACACCTTTCCTAAGACAAAGGAGAGAAGATTGTCTACTACCGGTATTTTATGTTTGTTTTCATTTTTATAGTGACTATGTAGGATTTGTTTAATGGTTTTGCACATTTTGAACTCTTTGCTTTCCCTAAGACTTGTTGTTTTGCTTATTTCTTTTATGATATGATGATTAAATTTCTAGTGTTTATATTTAATTGTTTGTGCCTTTTTTTATGTGAATAGATTGATGTATGAAATACATAACTCAAAAAGGCGCGCTCCGCACCATGCGCCATGGCTCCATGGGGCCCTCGCACCACGGCACGCCGTGCACTATTAACAACTATGAATGCATTGGACTGTTAGATTCCAGTAACCATGTTCCATAAAATGTATGGTAAGACATATTGTCTTAAAAGTAAGATGTTAACCAAATAACTTCAGTATTTGGAGATGAAACAACTACTATTACTAAAGACAAAGCAAGGGATACTAACATGTCAAGAAAAAAGAGGTGAAAGGAAGACCCGGAAAAACAAATTCAAAGAATATGAGCAAAATAAATATCAATTAAGAACTTAGATTTAGGATTCGAAAAACACGTCCGCAACCATATATCCCCAAAATTGTGAAGAACAATTAATCAGAGATTCAGCATCATATCCACGTACAAATTAAGATACAATTTGACACTAACAATTAGTTCAGTAGTTCAGGAAAAAAAATGATGCAGTCGACAGAGTGATGCAAACCTGCATATGGTGAAGTTCGACAAGGTCGAGCAGCCAGATTGCTTAACTGCCTCAACTGCGATTCCTGCCTTTTGACCTACCATAACATTGTCCACAACATAATTAGGGAAAATCATCGTTTTAGGCAAATAGAAACTTGGACGCAAAGGACTATAGTCAGATGGGCATTTCAAGCAAATTCAAAAGGCACAATCTGCAGAGAGCAATGATAAACATATTAAAACCAGAAAAATTAAACAGAGCTAAAAGGGTTGATAGAAATGCAATCTTTTATCCTCAACCTCGGAATCAATGTGAAAAGCAAAAAAAAACCCAAGTTTTCATCTTCTAATACAGCCAAAGCCAGCGTAATTAACCAACCCCTCTAGAAATCCACAACAGACAAACTAATTATTTAGGAAAACAAACAGAAAACTCCAAGATTAGGGCTTTCGCAACACATCCAACAGTTACTATAGATAAGAAATTCTCATCCGAAATCTAAAATCTCAACACCAGACGAAAACATCACATATAGAACATAAGCAATGAAGATTTTTGCAACTAACCTCACTAAGAAGGCGCCTAAGAGCCATTTCCTATTCCAGAGTGACCCAAAAATTAGAAAAGAAAAATAAGAAAGGAAGATCTTTTCCCTGTCGAAATCTCCTCTCTTCTTGTCTCTGTAAAACTTCTTCTATATCTATATATGTATTTATCTAAACTCGTCAATTTCTGAGTGCAAATGAGAAAGGGCGTCAAAATGGGGAGGAGAGAGAGAGAGAGAGAGAGAGAGAGACCTCTGGAGCTGAAACAAACAATACTGATATTTTTCAGCTCTAATATATAGTTATTATTAATAATTAAATAAATATGAGAAGAACACTGATCTTGAATTAAAAAATAATAATATTTATCTTATTTATAGAAAGACATAATAACAATAATATTTATGGATAATTACATTTTCACCCTAATTTATGCTTTATTTACACATATTTGCTCTGTCTTTTGCATAATTATTTAAAAAGAATAATTACATTTACACCCCTTAACATATGGTCTGTTTATACAAATCATCACTAACTTTTAGATAATTACACATAATTCACCAAAATATTAATATCAATTACACGAACCACCCCTTACTTTTTTCGAAAAATTACGCACAAACTCCTAAAAACTTTTGCATTGTTATACAAACTACTCTTATTTTTGGCTGTCGGTGGTAGTTTTTTGTAATTATGCAAATGACATGGATGGTTTGTGTAATTATTCCTATTTAAAATCACCCACAACATCTAAAAAATATGAGTACTTTGTATAATAATATTGACATATATGAACGATATATGTGTAAATTTTTAAAAATTATGGATGGTTCGTAAAATAACGTGAATATTTTTTTGTGAATATATATATATATATATATATAATTTTTTAAATATAGGGATGATGTGTATAAAAAAATCATAGATCCAAGAGTGTCATGTAATTATCCGTGATATTTATTGTTAATTGTTTTAAAATGAAAATCCAGAAAGCAGAGGGATAGGTTCCCAAATTGAACACTTGTGTTCATGCACACCTATCATAATTATTATATATAGAGACAGAGAAATAATTGAAAATTTCATAAATTTGGTAGTATTACTTTGAATTTACTAATTCTTTTTTTTTTCTGCCCATTTAATCTTAAGTGAATTTCATTTAGAATTAATGAATACTACTAAATATATTACAAATTATAATAAATTAAACATGATTTCAAAAACTTAAGCATTTCTATTTTAATTTTCATGGTATCATTGTTCAAATTTTGCGTTGTATTTATGGTGTGTATGTATAAATATACTTAGATTTGACATATGAGTTGACTTTAGGGTGGGTGTTTGGGCCAAATACATCAAATTCCAACTCCACATGTCCATATTTGAGTTAAAATTTAAATATATATATATTGTTTTAAAAAATTAAATATCAAATTATTCGATACGAATAAAATACTAAATTAAACTTAGAGTAGAAAAACCCGACTCAACGGCCATCCCTAACCTCTAGTTGGATGTTTATACTAATGATTGTCTTCCTCTGGACTTTCTTGGTCTCGGCCCAAATATGATGGGCCGAAACTCAAAATCTATCATGTTCGGGCGAAAGTCCAAGCAAACATTTGACTTCAACTATAGAAGTTTGGACCTTGATGCAGAATTAGGTCAAGAACTCAATCAAAATTGTGATTATAAAAGTTGAATGTTAAGATACAGTTGCTACTGTAATTGGGGATGGACAGTGACACTGGCCCTATATTATGGATGTTCACTGTTCTCAGATCCTACATACTCTCCCCCAAATCCATGGTAGTTCTGATTGTATCTCTTCGCGATCACTGTGTGGACTACTGATATCGGCTTTGCTGCTTCAGGCGTTTAGAAATGAGGGAACTAAGGTAGGATGGTCTTTATTACTCTTGGACTCCTTCAAAATTCCCCGCCATACATTTATCTTGTGGCAAGCAATCCTTGAAAAACTTTATACTGTTGACAAGCCTTGGCTATCTCATTTAGGTACTACTTGTGTCTTGTGTAATGATGGGGCTACTGAAACCAACAATCACCTTTTCTTTCAGTGCCCCTAGTCAAGAAACTGTTTGAGGGTGATCCGGTATACCCTACGATTTAATTGCCCCATCGTGATTGGAATACTGATGTTTTGTGGGCGGCAAAATGATGGTGAGGAAAACATTGCATCTCGGCTTCCTATCGTGCATTATTGGGCTCACTTGTCTACCACATTTGGGGCGAGCGGAATCTCCGAGGATTTGATGGAGGGGCTCGTGATGCACCTTCCTTATGAAAGCTGATTATTGATGATGTGTGACAACGGATATTGAGTGTATACTTACCTTCTTCAATTAATACTTGTGCACTTTATCGTTTGTGGCGGATCTCATGGCCTGTCGAGGTGACCACTTAGGCATTTCTTGTTGTATTGTACTAAACCTTTTACTTAACGAAATTTACGTTTATCGAAAAAAAAATTGAATATTAAAGGGATTGGCATTCCGTACCCCATGTTTTTTTGCAATACAATTTTAAATTGTAAGAATAGCATTTTACATTTTTCAAACCGTAAAGTTATTAGCAGCATTTGACTTCTTAGGAGCAACGGGGAGTTAAGATGCTTAGTGAGTCGGGATCAAATTAATAAAAAAATGAGCTAATTTGACTTAGGTTCATTTTGGACTGGCCCAGAGCAGATCCCATCTCATATATTGATATCTGGGATCAAGCCAATTGAGTGGCCCAAAACCACTTGTCCTGAATCGGACATGTTTGGTTATTCTTGTTTTTTTTTTTTTCTACTTCTAAATTGTTAATACTTTGACTCATTAATTCTTATTATTTATTTATTTTTCAAAAATTATTTAAAGTCATTTTGAATTTGTTATCATCTAAATTTATTATTGTATGCTTGTTAGTCACATTATTATTTAAGTTCATTGCATAATCTTTGATGGGTGCGGCCCAGGAAATTCTAGCCCAATAACAAGCGAGGAAACCTAAGACCTCCTTCCATAAACACGGCAGCTCGAGTGGAGGGAGCCCGTTTAGCATAGCCCAATGTTACGGCCCAAATATTGGATGACCAACCCAACCTCCTTGCACACATCCCTCTTTAAAGCCTACGTGGCATGCACTTGGACCTTCCACGTATGCCTTTCTTTCCAGCATAGTGTACGCGTGTTAAGGGAGGTTCCCTTAAGAGTTTGGACTTTTGAGTCAACTAGACTCCCTGCCAACCAGGAGTCATCCTCAGCCAGGGACTCTTTTCCTCATCCAAATAACGACCCTAATTGCAAGACCACTAAAAGATAAGGGCAGATCCTATCTTATCTCAACCAATTTTATCCATTTATCACAGAAATAGGAAGCAGGATCGATTCCCAGACGAAGGAGGAAACTTCCCTATAAATAAAGATCCTACCCCCAGGCGAGGGGATACCTTCAGCAGGCTAAAATCTGGCTATCATTCTGATGTGTTTCTGTTGCACTATAAAATGCGATTTTACTTCTATTTTTCATCATTACACTTCACTATCTTAATACATTTTATTATCGAATTATTATTTCTTAAATTCAATACTAACTTTGCTCAAGCTAATTTGCTTAATCAGCCTAAGTCCATCATCAAGATCCAAAGCTGTTGGATCCATGCTAAAATCGCACGCATTAGTCTTAACTATTATTATTTTTAGTTATATTTTGTATGATTTAGTTTATTATTTATTTATTTCATATACAACCATAAATTTAAGTAATTGTTCAAAAGAAACTCATCTTTATTAAAAAGAATAAAAACATATCTACGCCTGATTCAAGCCTCAATCGGACCAATCTTAGGGTGGTCTAGGACTAAACCACTCCAAAGTCGTCCATAAAAAGTAATAGGCGGTTGTGAGTTTAGCTTTTTTTAAATTGGACAATGTCAATTCTAGATCGATCTAACACACCGTGCACCTTGATTGAGACGTAAACAAGATTTGGGAAAAAGTGTGTCAACTTCATCATATACTGATGAACTCGATCAGTTAGTACAGTAGACGAATGGCTAGAAGAGGGCCACCATTAGCTGCTTCACGGCGTGCACCAGATTGCATATAGAAAGGGTCTTCTTATGGCATATGGAATTGATTCATCATACATATCATAATGTACGTACTTACACCACTTGAACGCATTTCTTTGATTTTAAAATATTAGGTCAAATTTTGAGCTGTCTAATATTTTATTTCTAATGAAAACATACTTTTTATGTCGTTTAGCCAATTTTATCGATCATTAAATTCCATACAAATTATATTATGATAAATGCTATAATTTGCATATTTAGAATTTTTGTTAAATCTTTTTTCAATTCATTAGATAAAATTTTTAAATGAAAGTTTACTTTGCAAGCTAAGATCCTACAGGGGCAATGCCTTTTGCAGCAGTTGCAGCAGCTGCTGCTGCAGCCGCGGCAGCTGATGCAGCTGCATTTGGGGTTGACGGTGGAGCAGCATCAGACTGTAAGTTACTTTGAGTTGCAACCATCTGATGTGGCTGTTGCTGAGAGTTGACTTGAGCAAGCAGGGTAGTGATCTGACTCCCCGACAGAGTCTCGTGCTCAAGCAAAGCACTAGCAAGAGCATGAAGCTCCTTATTATGTGTGGTAAGGATGTGCTTGGCATTGTTATATGCCCTTTCCAGAAACCCCTGCACTTCCCGTTCAATTAGGAGCCTAGTCTCAGTGCTTATGCTCTTACCATTATCATCATAGTTGTGGCTCACGACTCCCACCTGTTTGCTCATGCCATACTTAGTAACCATTGCTCTAGCCAAACTGGTTGCTTGCTGGAGATCATTTGACGCACCTGAAGTAACTTCACTTTCCCCAAAGATGAGCTCCTCCGCAACTCTTCCACCCATGCATACATCAAGACGAGCAAGCATTTGTTTACGTGAGACACTTGTCTCGTCTTTTTCCGGCAATTGGGTAACCATCCCAAGAGCCATGCCTCGTGGAACGATAGTTGCTTTATGAACTGGTAATGCCCCATCAGTATGTATAGCTACAAGCGCGTGACCTCCCTCATGGTAAGCTGTCAGTTTCCGTGACTCGGGAGATATTACTGCTGATTTACGCTCGCTTCCCATCATGATTTTATCCTTGGCATGCTCGAGATCAGCCATGGTCACTTCTTTGGCACCATCCATTGCAGCTTTGAGAGCAGCAACGTTGACCAAGTTCGCAAGATCAGCACCTGAGAACCCTGGAGTTCCTCTAGCGATGATCATGAGATCGACATCATCGGCCTTTAGAACCTGTGAGATGGACAAAAATTGAATTGAAAGTGGACTATCATGCAGAAAATTGGCAGTTGGATCTGATTAGTACGTATTCTACCACAAAATTACGGAGGAAAGATAGATCAACTTATTCCACTTTATTTGGAACCTATAATCCTTGCACACTAGTATGATTTTATCAAAGAATAAACTGTCACTGCAGGACAATGAACTAAGACCAACACCAAACTGGACAATTCAGCACGAAATCATACCAAAACAGCTGCTTATACATACAGGTTTATTCGGGCAACCAGCTGCTTAAACATCAACAACCAGAAAATCATGTATAACAATAACAATAGAGGCTATTCAATGCAACATAAAAAGATCTTTATTAGAAGATATGAACAGTTCCTATTTAGAGATAGAAGAGGCCGCCCCCCATAATCATTAAGTTCATAAAAAGATGAGACAAGGAGGAGAAAAATAAACTCAGATCTCATATACCCTAACTCCGACCCATAGTCCAGGAATTACCTTTGACATGTACGATTCCAAGATCTGCCTCCGGCCTTCAACATCAGGGTTTGAAACGACGACATGGCGATCAAATCGTCCAGGTCTCACGAGTGCCTTATCCAAGGACTCTGGAAAATTAGTTGCAGCAATCACAATAATCCCCTCATTTTGTGTGAAGCCATCCAGTTCAACAAGCAACTGATTTAAAGTCATCTTCATGTATTGCTGATCCTTAGGATTGCGGCTTCCTCCTATGGCGTCAATCTCATCAATGAAAATTATACATGGCCACCTCTTTTTGGCAGCAGCAAAGAGATCTCTTATTCTACGTGCTCCAACACCAACAAACATTTCTTCAAATTCACTGCCGTTGCAAGAAAAAAAAGGTACACCAGCTTCTCCAGCTATGGCTCTTGCTAGCATAGTTTTTCCTGTGCCAGGGGGTCCAACCAGCAGAACACCTTTTGGAAGCTTGCCACCAAGACGTATGAAGCGCTGCAGTGACATGATAGCTATATGAGAATCCAAACATATC
Source organism: Sesamum indicum (assembly GCF_000512975.1). Classification (NCBI taxonomy): domain Eukaryota; kingdom Viridiplantae; phylum Streptophyta; class Magnoliopsida; order Lamiales; family Pedaliaceae; genus Sesamum; species Sesamum indicum. The sequence goes on from NC_026145.1 coordinate 1,979,285, forward strand.
TGGTACCTTCGAAGAATCTGGTAAGCCCGTCTCCCACATAACCCCTTTCTCCCACAAAAGGGGGAAAAAGACTAAGCGACAAAGTCACCAACTGTGGAGAAAAAGACGCAACAGCTGCAATACCTAGTCAACTAAAGAAAATATACCGTACATGCTGACACTGACAGGTCAAGAAATAAAATCTCATCCACAATGTGGATCACCACTTTTCTATTAACTAAAGTTTTACGACAAAGAGACCAATGCATATGTATTTTAAATCTCCTCTTTCTTTAGCATGAGGATGTGATGGAGAATTTCATAACATTATAGACCCATGATGCAGTTACCTTAGGATCACGAAGGAAATGGACAATTTCTTCCAGCTCAGCCTTTGCCTCATCAACTCCCTTCACATCACTAAATTTTGTATTAATTTCCCTATGGGGTCGAACTTGTTCATGTACAGCAAGACCTGTTAAGAGCAATGAATAAAGAGAAGTACAATACAATTTACTCACTCAGAGATGTAACTAAATCAAACTGCGAAAAAAGCCAACTTTGTTTAAAGATATCATTACCTTTACCAATCCCTCTATCCTCAATCAGCGCCCCAACACCTGAAATTAGGAGAAAGGCCAAACCCAAAGCACGCACTGTGCGCCATAACTGCTCCTTGAAATTTCCTCCTTCAGCGGTCACCATGTGTATAGGAGCACTTGCTGTACCAAGGATCCGATCTTTTGAAGATTTTCCCACATTTCTAAGAGCTGAAAGTGCTCCAATACCTTCTTCATCTACCTGTGAGCCTGCGGCTCCTGACAACCCTGTAAAGAAACCAAGTTAATGTGGATGGTATCTAGGGATGAAAACCAAAAACTCTCCCTCAGGTGGACCTCAAACACATATGCTCACTTTCATCAAGACGGTCAACTTTAACCAGAGCCTTGACATATTCAGCAATAGCTGATTGGTTAGAATGTAGTGAAGGTTGACTCTCAAACAACCTTATGACCGCCTCTGGATCATTTTGATAGTTGAGCTCCTTAAGATATGCAGTACCACCTGATCCAACATTATCACGGACTCTACGAGCTAGACTACCAAAATAACTCGATCCTCCAAGGGTGCTTGCTCTGACATTACTCGACAGTTCGTGCACTGCAAAAGAAAATTAAAGTGTGAGAATCATGGAAGGTATAGTTGAATAAAAACTGGTACAATAGAATGACTAATATGCTTTCTTTCAGTATATAACCATAATAAAGGAGCTAACGGCCGTATGCCAAAGGTAAAGTAATGCCTGAAAAGATAATAAATGCTCTTTGCTTATATACTTCCCTCCGCCACAATTAACATCATTTTAATACATTACGAAAACGACAAATTCTAGAGTTCAAACCATATATGATAATGGATTCATAGTTGTAAATGGTGCATGCCATGGCGCAAGGCGCGCCCTCAACGCCATTTTCATATAATGGCGCGCCATTTGCAAGCCCCAGTTCTTTTAGCCAGGGGCTTGAAAGAAGCTGGGTGAAACTCAATTTTGCCAAACACTGGGCTTCGCCCCGCATAAATAAAGGCTGGGTTTTCAGCCCAGCCTTTAATTTAGGTTTTTTTTTTTTTCAGAAAAAAAATTGAAGAAGAAAAAATATAGAAATTTACAGAGAAAATAGGCTGAAGAGCAAAGACGTCAGGGATTTGCTGTTTTACACCTTTCTTAACACAAAGGAGAGAAGATATTCTACTTCAGTGATGGATACTTTATGCTTGTTTTCATTTTTATAATGATTATGTAGGATTTGTTTAATGGTTTTGCATATTTTGAACTCTTTGTTTTCCCTAAGACTTGTTGTTTTGCGTATTTCTTTTATGGTATGATGATTAAAATAATTCCTAGTGTTTATATTTAATTGTTTGTGCATTTTTTATGTGAAATATATTGATGTATGAAATACATAATTTATTTATGTACACATGCATTGTGACTTAAAAAGGTGCCGCATTGGGCTGTTAGATTCCAATAATCATGTTCCACAAAACGCATGGTAAGACATATTTGTCTTAAAAGTCAGATGTTAACCAAATAACTTTAGTATTTAGAGATGAAACAACTACTACAACTAAAGACAAAACAAGGGATACTAACATGTCATGAAATAAGAGATGAAAGGAAGATCCAGAACAACAAATTCAAAGAATATGAGCAAAATAAATATCAATTAAGAACTTAAATTTAGGATTCAAAAAACCCGTCTGCAACCATATATCCCCAAAATTGTAAAGAACAATGAATCAGAGATTCAGCATCATATCCATGTACAAATTAAGATACAATGTGACAGTAACAATTAGTTCAATAGTTCAGGATAAAAATTGATGCAGTCCACAGAGTAATGCAAACCAGCATATTGTGAAGTTCGACAAGGTCGAGCAGCCAGATTGCTTAACTGCCTCAACTGGGATTCCTGCTTTTTGACCTACCATAACATTGTCCACAACATAATAAGGGAAAATCATCAATTTAGGCAAATAGAAACTTGGACGCAAAAGGACTATAATCAGATGGGCATTTCAAGCAAATTCAAAAGGCACAATCTGCAGAGAGCAATGATAAAACCAGAAAAATTAAGCAGAGCTAAAAGGGTTTTGATAGAAATGCAATCTTTTATCCTCAACCTCCGAATCAAAGTGAAAAGCAAAAAAAACCCAAGTTATCATCTTCTAATACAGCCAAAGCCAGCATAATTAACCAACCCCTCTCGAAATCCACAACAGACAAACTAATTATTTAGGAAAACGAACAGAAATAACTCCAAGATTAGGGGTTTCGCAACACATCCAACAGTTACTATAGATAAGAAATTCTCATCGAAAATCTAAAATCTCAACACCAGACGAAGAACATCACATATAGAACATAAGCAATGAAGATTTTGCAACTAACCTCACTAAGAAGGCGCCTAAGAGCCATTTCCTATTCCAGAGTGACCCAAAAATTAGAAAAGAAAAATAAGAAAGAAATTTCCCTGTCGAAATCTCCTCTCTCCTCTCTCCTCTCTCCTTGTCTCTGTAAAACTTCTTCTATATCTATATATGTATTTATCTAAACTCGTCGATTTTTGAGTGCAAATGAGAAAGGGCGTCAAATGAGAAACCTTGGAGCTGAAACAAACAATACTAGAAGTGTTCATTTAAACCGCATCCGTCCAACCCAAATCAGGTCATGAACGAGTTGGGTTGGTTTTGGGGTAGTAAAAAATTGCCATGTTTGTTATATTTATTTGTATTCTTCTATAATAAATATATAACCATTTATATTTTATATATTGTAATTGATATATCTTTTTTCTTATATATTTTTACTAACTATCACTATAGAAAAATGTATTTATTATGATAAAATAATTATAAAAAGCATAAATTATTGTAAAATACTAATATGATTATGTTAGTGATTGATTGTACACCAAAAACCATCCCAACCTAATTAGATCGTAACGTACCGCTTTGATGAGTATCGAGTTGGGCTGGGACTAATTTTTTCAAAAACTGCAAATATTGAGTCGGATTGAAAAATTACCTAAACAATACTGATATTTTTCAGCATTAATATATTGTTATTATTATTATTTAAATAAATATGAGAAGAACACTGATCTTGAATTAAAAAATAATAACGTTTATCTTATTTATAAAAAAATATAATAACAATAATATTAATGAATAATTATATTCCACCTATTTACACAATTCTCTTTTATTTTTTGTGCAGTTATAAAAGAATCACCCCGGCTTATCACCGGCAGTCTGTTCAGGGTTCCAAATTGGCAACTAAACACGAGGGTTGCGCTCGTTGCGGGACTTAACCCAACACCTTACGGCACGAGCTGACGACAGCCATGCACCACCTGTGTCCGCGTTCCCGAAGGCACCCCTCTCTTTCAAGAGGATTCGCGACATGTCAAGCCCTGGTAAGGTTCTTCGCTTTGCATCGAATTAAACCACATGCTCCACCGCTTGTGCAGGCCCCCGTCAATTCCTCACAATAACTAAAAAAATACGGGTATTGTGTAATAATATTGACACATATGAAGGGTGTATGTGTGATTTTTAAAACAAGTATGATTGATTTGTGAAATAATATTAATTTTTTTTATATGGATATATGTATAATTTTTTTAAAATGTAAAGATGTTGTGTGTAAATAAATTATAAATCCAGGAGTGTAATGTAATTATCCGTAATATTTATATTAGCAATTATCTTAAAATAAAAATTCAGAAAGTAGAGGGCTAGGTTCCCAAATTGAACACTTGTGTTCATGCACATCTATCATAATTATTATATATAGAGACAGAGAAATAATTGAAAATTTCATAAATTTGGTAGTATTACTTTGAATTTACTATTTTTTTTCTCTGCCTATTTAAGCTTAAGTGAATTTCATTTAGAATTAACCAAAACTACTAAATTTATTTACAAAAATAAATTTAATCTGATTTAAAAAACTTAAGCATTTTATTTTAATTTTCTCCGTATCATTGCTCAATTTTTGCAATGTATTTATGGTGTATATATAAGTATACTTAGATTTAACATAAGAATTTGATATAGCGGTGGGTGGTCGGGTTGAATACTTCACATCCAACCCAACACGTTCAGGTTTGCGTTAAAATTTAGATATATAAATTTACTCAATACAAAAATAAAAATATTGAATCAGGATTGCCATTTCGCTATAAAAATAGCATTTTACATTCTTCAATTGTAAACGTAATTAGCAGCATTTGACTTCTCACGAGTAGTGGGAAGTCAAGATGCTCAGTGGTTTGGTGTTGAATCAATAAAAAGATGAGTTGGTTGGGCTTAGAACCATTTCGAATGGGTTAAAATAGGTAACATTCTAAATATTGATATCTAGAATCAACCCAGCTCAGTGACTCAAAACCACCTATCATGAATCATACATGTTGGACCGTCTTTCCCATTATAATAATATGTAGCATAAAATTTATTTTATTCTTTCAAATTGAATATTCTATTAGTTTTATTAATATTTTTTAATACTCTCAATTTCATAAAAAAACAAAATTAAAACAAGCATATATGTGCCTCAATCGGGCCAATCCTGAGGTGGTTTAAGATTAGACCAGTCATGGATCGAGTTTTTTTCGGATTGATCCGTATCAATTTTGAATCAGTTTGATTCACTATGCATCTTAATCGGAGACGCAAACAAGATTTGCCAAAACTTCATATACTAATAAAATCCGGTGACTTTGAAAAAGTAGTTGGTACAGCCGAAGAATGGCGAGAAGAGGGTTGGAGCCGTGTACCAAATTGCGTATAGAAAGAATCTTCTTATGGCATATGGAATTGATTCATCATACATATCATAATGTACTTACTTGAACACGTTTCTTTTTAATTCATTAGATTATTCCTAAAAATAAATTTTATTTTAAAATTTTGAAAATTTATTTATTTAGCCCAACCCTTTTGAAAATGCATATTTTCAATAGAATTACTGAAAACACACTTCTCGAACCATTATTTTAGATGTCACCACTGCCTAATAAAAAAGAATATGATATAACATATTGTCATGTCATAATAACTTTTAAAGAAAAAAAAATTATATTATATTATAACATATACGAAATATCTATGTAATAAATCAAATACAAACACATTCCCATTTCTTACATCTATAAACCTAATTTTAGAACCATACAATTCAAATATATTTTTATTTATTACACAAAAACCCAAAAAAAAAAAAAAAAAACAGACATAATGTTTGGATTCGTTTTCTGAGTGTTTTGTTGTGTTTTGTGGAAATAAAGAGAGAAAAACAAAGATAAACAAGTGTGTGTTAGAGATAGTATGTATGTTTGGATTTGTTTTTGGAAATAATTAAAATAAGTATTATATATTTAATGTTGTGTTTTGATAGACAAAAATTACTATTCATTGTCAAATCATGTATTTGGAGATAATTTAAAATAAGTATTATATATTTAATGTTGTATTTTGGGAGACAAAAATTATTATTTATTGTCAAATTATGCCTTTTTTATATATATTTATGTATATATGTGTGTATATATATATGTATGTTTTTATGCTAAAACAGTTAAAAACACCTAAATAAGGTGTCTTTGAATAATGACAAATATTGAGTATGTTTTGACTTGTCTCGAAAATAAGTTGAAATGAAAACAAACATGGTGAGAATGTTTTCATTCCATTAAAAAATTGAAAGTAAAAATAGAAACAAAACCAAACGAGTCTAATATTAAGTTAATGTTATTGTAGTTAGATTTGCATCATCAAAAAGTAGTGTTTACAATCCCATGGAGACGCCCTTTTAATCTCGACCCTACGCTCCAAATTCCAATCTTCCAGCACCTCTGTTGAAACCCGAATGAGCAATCCCCATCAAGAACTCCAACCGACGCTCTCTCCCACTTCTATATATATCCATTTCCAGATTACAAAAAACAGAAATAAGAACGGGAAAGAAAACTGTTTCTGCCCTCTGTACAGAATCAAAAGAAAAGAGAAGACGCGCCGTCGCTTTGTGCATTCTTGAACACTTCACAATTTACGAGTTAGCTTAGTTTTCCCAATCAAGAGACTGATTCTTTTTCAAGAAACAGAGCTGGTAGGAAATAAGTTTGCTTCTTTATTGGGCTTGATAAAGTCAAAAGGGGGAAAAAGTTTGAATTGTTTTGCGCTTGTTTTCAAGAAAAGACTATGGTGGGAGTGGTGGAGGAAGGCGAGGCAGGAGAAGAGAAGAGTGGTGGTGCAGTCCTTGCAAGAAAAGATTCTGGGTCGTCCAAGTGGTTGACCACTTTCCACCGAGATCTCACGGCGGGGGCGGTCATGGGTGGTCTGGTGCACACGATTGTGGCCCCAATAGAGAGGGCGAAGCTGCTGCTGCAGACCCAAGAGAGCAATATGGCAATCTTGACTCGTGGACCCCACAGGAGGTTTAGAGGGATGGTGGATTGCATTGTCCGTACTGTGAGGGAGGAAGGCATTTTATCCTTGTGGAGAGGCAATGGTAGTAGTGTGATCAGATACTATCCCTCTGTTGCTCTCAATTTTTCTCTCAAGGTAATATACAAGAATTTTTTTTCCTTTCTTTATGCGTTTTTTTTGTTTGTCTTGTGGAATTCTCTCATTTGTGTGCGTGGGCTGAGTTGTGTGAGGTTGAGGCTATGTTTCCACTTTCAAGAATCATGAATGATGGTGTAACATACTTTTATGATGTGTAATCCCGGTTATTGTTCGATATGTGGCAGCAGATTTTGATTGACCATTAGTGGAGAAGTTAATGCTTGAGGGTGCCTAGTTCTTTGTTATCTTGATAAGAAGAAGTGGTGATCATGTGGACTGCTGAGTCTTATCTTGGATGGAGCTCGATCCATTATGTTACTTTGGAAACTATGACTTCTAGAGTGGCATCCGGGCTTGGAGATGGAGTTGTTATAATCTAATTTACTGAATTAGTCTTTTAATTTTGTTGTTGTGATCTCAAAGCCTGAGCTATTTACCAGAATGTGACCTTGTGTTGATCTTGGGTGGTTGTTTTTCTTTAGTATGAGTGCTGAGAAGGGTGATAGAATATGGTCGAGCTATTTGAGGTGGTTATTAAGGTAATGGAGACAACTGCCATCATCATGTTTAAGAAGGTGCTGGTGTTTCATAATGGCCAACGATAATCATGATCATGTTCATTTAGAAATTAATACGTGTTTTGTGTCTGTTTGAGAAGAGATCCAAGTAGTTATGGTGTCTAGTATTATTTTGTGATGTTCTTACTTGAGTATAATTTGGATGCATAAGGAATATCATCGTAGATTAGAAACAATAGGATTGTAGTTTTTTCCCCCAAGAAAACCATTCTTGTTTCATGAGTTTCTTGAGCGCCACACTTGAGCTATCTATTCTGTGCCAATTATTTTAATTGAGTAAACTCAAGTTATTTAAGTTCAGGTAGCCTTTATATTCAAGTGTCAAATTGACAAAGATAGTTGTTTTTGTATGATACTAAAACTCCTCTAGTTAAATTTGATTTTTCACTGACGTTACTGCCTCCGGCCCCTATGTTAGATGGCAATGATATTTTGTATCTAATGGCTATTGTTAACAAATTGGGAAATATTACTCTTGCCATGCACTCAGTAGGTTTCCTTTGAAACAAATTAATTGGGTAAGGGTAATGAATAAAGATGTACGAGGGCAATAAGACTCTGCGTGAAGAACCCGAAGGTATATGATGTGAGGATAACATTTGTTGTTGAGAATATAACTAGACTTTTGGAATTATGGCAAGTTCTCCATAGGAAATGGATGGAGATATTACTAAATTGAAGTTCTTCTCATTCGATATTATGGCAGTAATTGCCACTTCTGCCATTCCGACTTTCTTCAAGTTCAGTTCTCTGCGGTAATCCTGTAAGTGTTTGTAGGAAGGAGAACAAGCTAGATGTTTAAGTTGGTATGAGGTAATCAAGGCTACTCATTATTTGCTTACCCGTTACAACTCAACTACTCTTGATCAAGCCTTTAACTTGTCTATTGACTCTTCTTTCACACTGCCGTAAGCTGAGCTCCCTCCATGAGCGATGTTACAAATAAACTTCTCAATATCTTGTGCCATGGGAACAATAAGATATCAAAATAATATTTGAGCTATCTCTGAGATAAATGAGGTCATTACCTGCCCGCTTAAGAACTGACAGGAGAAAGTAGCCCTTTAACCTCATATACACAAAGCAAATTGATGTTAAGAGCTTCTTGAATACTGTGTTGCTAGAGATAAACTGAGAGATGCTGACTCCCCAAACTTGTCGAAACTTATTTACTTCAGAACAATAGTCAAAGATGTGAAAGCAACAGAACTCTGCTTGATGTTTTGCAATTGTATGCTTTTTACTATAAGAGTAGGACCACATAGTTGAAAATGGAGACTGGCACTTTACTATATGATGTTTGAGAAACTGGATGTTCAATGCAGTTGTTGGATAGATTCTTATCATCCATTTTTATGCTTCATTCTCAAAGCTTGAAACCAAATGGTGATCTGCTGTCAGGACATAATGAATAATGAAGAAGTTTAGTAAAAAATGTGAAATTATTTGCAAAGTATGACCTCAACATCAATTCCCGTGACTTAAGTTACAATATTACTAATGCAAGACAGACAAGAACGGCAACATTTGGTGACATGTTCATGATATAACCTCATGTATCTTTTGACAGGATCTATATAGGAACATCTTGCGTAGCAACTCACGAGAAGGTGCTTTTTTATCTGGACCATCTGCCAATTTCATTGCCGGATCTGCAGCTGGTTGCACAACGCTGATCATAATCTACCCACTCGATATTGCACATACACGCCTAGCCGCCGATATTGGAAGAACTGAAACTCGTCAATTCAGAGGCATTTGCCACTTCCTGAGTACCATACACAAGAAGGACGGAATTCGAGGGATTTACAGGGGTCTTCCTGCCTCTCTGCAAGGAATGGTTGTACATCGAGGCCTTTATTTTGGTGGTTTTGATACGATAAAAGAGATTATGTCAAGAGAATCTGAGTCAGATGTGGCCTTGTGGAAACGGTGGGTTGCTGCTCAAGCGGTCACAACAGCAGCTGGGCTGTTATCATATCCACTCGATACAGTTAGGAGGCGGATGATGATGCAGTCAGGCTTAGAGAAACCGATGTACCATAGCACACTGGACTGTTGGAGGAAGATATACCGAATAGAGGGTTTGACCTCCTTTTATCGTGGGGCGATGTCAAATATTTTTAGGAGTACAGGAGCAGCAGCTGTTTTAGTTTTGTACGATGAGATCAAGAAATTCATGAATTGGACTGGCTTATAGCAAATAGGGTCGTTTTTGGCCATCCACACGATTTGGACTTGTAGTATAGAATGACACAAACTACACAGGCACAAAATAGATGGTATAGCAGCCAATCACATTCAATCTAATTGCGAGCTGAAGTGTAATGTGTACAGATGAATTTGTAAACCCCATCATTGTTTCTTGGCCCTATGACGACACAACCTATTCTTTTGGGTTCTGGAATAAAGCAGCACATACTTGAGAAATTCTTGAAACTTTGCATAAAAATTCTTGCATCAGTTAGGTTTTTCTTTTGTGATTATGTTGAACAAGGGAGTTTGCAGAAACCTCAAAGCTGGCTGTTTGACTGCCATGGATTGGCCTGATTCTTCACATGCATCTCAGGTCAGAACTTACAGCTTTGCTCTTAGCAATGGGTGTTTTTAGTAAAGTTTAGAATGTCTACTTAGTGTGCTATTAGGTTATTGAGGTATATATAGATACCATAATATTTAAGTTAAGGAAATATTTGATGTAAGATGATGATGGAATATGTGAAGCAGTTAGGGAAGTAAAATCAAAGTGGAAAGCCCATAAAGATGAGTTAAGCAGAATAGATGGAAAAGGAACACTAAAGAGGCTTTTTGCAACTTTAGACTGAGTTGGAGATGAAGAGTGAAGCGAACATCACCAGCACATCCAATTATTATTCATTAGAGTTGCAGATTCTCTAAAGGTGTGAGTGACAGTGTTCAATAATTGTGGGTCTGCATACGTAGGAATCACTAATAACACAGAGAGGTGTGGAGGGTTTTTTTCTTTGTTTATCACTTTCTCTTTCTCACATCCTTCCCTTCATTTGGAAACATCTTTGCCCATCATCCTCCATTACTTTTATTTTTTTTTTAAAAAAAAATTTAATTAGACTGAAAGTTAGGAGTTGTAAAATGTTTGAGAAAACAATCCATATTTACACGTTTACTAATAAGTCATAAAGATTGGTGTATGATTTTGTCCGAATAAATAGCAAATGGAAGGTGCAGAAAATGCTCACTACATTTACTCTATTCCTCCTATCTATCACTTTCTTCTGTAAATCTATAAAATTTCTTTTCTAACGCTTCACTTTAAAAAATAAGTTTAAATTTCTGAAGAATAAGTCTAAATGTTATTAAAAACTAAATAGCAAAAGAGTGTTAACAACAACGGCCAATAGACACATGGAATGGGAGGCCATTTCAGTCATTTTAATATTTTTTTTTAATTATTCAAATATACTACTTTTTCTCCCCCATCCACCCTTTTCACTCATCACTCTTGTCCACTTTCTATTGGAATTTGCATCACCATCACTTCATCCCCATCTCTCTCTCTCTCTCTCTTTTTTCACCTTCTTTTAACTTATCTACACTTGTTATTATTTACTATTTAATATATATAGAATTCCAACTCATAAAATATAACTTGAAAAAGGAATCATATGATAATGGGTCCCAAGTTTTGAACAACATTAAAG
>NC_026145.1:1990685-2057062 GCF_000512975.1 Sesamum indicum
AGCTATTTCAAATGCCGTCAAGAACCAATCAATTCATTCTCTAATCCTCCCCATAAATATATCCATAATTGTTGGACTCTTTTGCATTACTTTATTCTTTTTTCCTCAACCATTCATAATTTGAAAAACTTCTCAGAATTTATCATTCAAGAAACATCACAATTCCACATAAATTTATCATCAGCAGGCTACCAAACCAGTAATTCACATAACTCCACCTTACAATAATAATATACTTATAATAACAAGAAAACCAGTAATTTCCTGTCCTAAATTACGATCATACTATTCATAATTATTGCCACAAATTTTAGTAATTCACAAATTTATTCAGCTAATTAAGAGTTCATTTCTCAGAGCACCAACTTCCACAAGCATAGGCACGAGATTATTACTCAAGTGCAACGCCACCAAGCTCTCCAGCCCCCCCACGCACGCGCCGCCTATGTACAACGCAGGGGAGACAGACGCGCCGCCGCCGTTGGCGTTGGCGTTGCGTGCTTTAAGTTCGCTCATCTCGTCTTCCTCCAGCTCGATGACGGTGGGATGGACGCCGATGGTGGAGAGGAGGCGCTTCATCACGTGGCGCTGAAGATGATCACGGGGTTTTCAGATATGAGGCGCTGGATGCGGGTCTCGGCGGACTCCGCCACATCGATGGCGAAGGGAGAGGCGGCGGTTGGGGTGAGTTCGAGGAGGACGCCACCGTCAGCTAGCGCGCCGTAACAGCGGAGGCCTTGCATCGTGGTGGTGGTGGATGAAATAATTGAGTGGGAGTAGTTATCGTGACAAATTTGTGAAGGGAGTAGGGCAGCGAGTAAATGAGTACGTGGAGAAAGGACTATGGAGTTATTATATACGGATTATTGACACACGATTATTTTTTTTTTATTTATGACCGATTATTATATCTATATATCTCTTCAATATTAACTATGATGCTAGAAAATTCCAAAAAATATTTATTTTATAATTAATTTGAATAAAAATTTTCACTATGATAGTGTGTCACTGTATGTCACGAACTATACATAAAAAATTAAAGGGATGAAGACATAGGGGAAAAAAATGTAAATTATAAATATTTTTTTATTTTTTTATAAAATGAATTCCTTTTGAATTTAGTCACTATACTTAATAAATAAAATTTAACCATTGTGATAATTAAGCTGATTTTTTTAATAAATTAAATATTATGTATCTGATTATATTATTTTCGTAATATATTTACATAAATTGACGAGTTAAAAAGATTATATTATCTTATTGAATAATGGATGTTGTATTTTTTATCCTATATTTTATAAATTAATATTTCTGATCCTATATGAAATCATGTCTGAGAGGTTTATAAGACCAAAAATATTAATATCATAAAATATGAAATTTAAAGTACAATAGATGTTATCTTTTGAAATTAGAAATAGAGTAATAATTAGCTTTATAATAAAAAGAAATAAATTTATATAAAAATTGTTAGGTGATGAGGGCATGGGTTACATCACAGAGGTACATATTACGTAAGTTGTGCTGCAAAAAGAAAACTTAAATTATTACTAATTGGAGTTGGGCATGCGGGAGATGTATGAAACATGTCTTCTCACGCTCCCGAGAAACGTGTACCTACTTGCTCTCCATTTTATCTGCTTTTTTTTTTTATTAGCTAACTTGAATATACTCACCCTCCAGGGCATGTTCGTGACCTAAAAAATTATAATCAAATTAAATTTAATTGAATTAAATTAATTATAAATTATGCACATGATTCAAGGAGGTACAATTCAAAAAAAGCAATTAGATTTGAACCCCCAAATATACCTGCCTCCAATAGCCTATGAAGTCTGACAACCCAGGATGAAGAACAGAGGCCTAATTTACCCCTGGACTTGACCCATAAACACAACCCAACAAGAATGGCCTACACAAAAGCCCACCCTTGGCAATTCCCACTCCCCACATGACGTACAGACCACGTTAACTCTACGGACGTAGTCCAATCAAGGGAGGTCCCTCGAAGACCTAGGACCCCCTGTTAGCTAGGAGTCCCTAGTAACTGAGACTTCCTGTTAGTAAAGGATAGCCCCTGACAAAAGGATACTCATTGTGGACGTGTCTAGCAATGGATAAGGATGATTTGTCTCTTATCCAACCACTCTAACCCTTCTCCCCGAAGATGAAGGAAGAAAGATAGACTTCCAGGTTTGGTTTATCAGGCGGGGATGGTTCCTGGACTCTCTAAGCACTCTCATTAACACTCATCAAGCACCTTCTTACGAACTTGCCCATTTTTCTTATAATTCGATTATCATATCTCAATCTCTTGTCACGTTTATTTATCTGCTCATCTTGTTTCTTTTTAAACTTATTATTAACTTGGACTTCGGAGTGCTAACATGTTCTTTTGCAGGTCTCTTTTCTTAGGATCATAAATGCTCCGACCCAAATTCTGTGCGATAATCCAAGTCCATTGAATTCATGTTATTTTCGCATGCATCAATAAAGCAAATGTATTATAATTGATCGTTTTATCTGAATTATACACCAATTACATCTACATTATTCTTGCATATCATTGGTTCAAATCAAACCAAATCCAATTTGGACTGAAATTTTCCATTTGTGACAACTTTTTTTTCTTTTACTTTTTTTTTAAAAAAATAAGTTATATAAAATAGTAAATTAAGTATTAATGAAAGTTGTGGGAGCTTGAAAATAAAAATAACAAAATGTGAAATTAGAGTGTTTGAAAAAACAATTAAGTAGTAGAAAGTTATTTATATCTTTTGATTTAAATCATTTTAATTTAATAACTTAAATACAAATCAAATATAATTTTTCCGAGGAAAAATAGGATTGTATTAAGCCAACTCGGACCAATGGCAAAATATTGTTCATACATCTGCTAAAACCATGTGAACTAAAGTCTAATGAAAAACCATGCCTCGACCGCGATCAAACATACTATTTTTAGTTTATTTTTAATAATAAAATAAGAAACACTTATTTTAAACAATTGTAAATATTTCATAGTGGCATATTGGATCAATTTAAGGTGTACTTAGATGAAACAAGTAAAGTTTTTCATAAAATCGAGACTCAAATAATTGTCATTTATGGGAAAAAAAAAAGGTGACATTTACATTTTTCTTGCTGAACGTTTGATGTAATTACATGTGAGTTTTCTATAATTTGAAAGATTACGTCTAGTATCCTTAAGGCTTGCTTTCATTAAAATTTATCGAATTTGTTGATATTAACAAAAATATGAATAAAATAATTTTTTATCTATATTTACCTCTGATTGACTTATTATAGATTTATTGCAGGTCAAATAAATTATTACTCTCCATATTCACACGTTAATGCATGTGAAGGGATATATTTTCACCATTACAAGGGTAGTTCAGTCGAAAAAAAAATTATTTTGAGAATCGTGGAGGAAATGTCTCTATCTCAAATAAATTATTATGTATTTATTTTTCTTTTTCTTTTCTTTTTCTTTTTTTTTCTTTATTGGTTGTAGTTCACTGAATATAGTTTCAGAGTTACATTAACACGGTCTATCCAACTCATTCATTCAGACAGCATCAAGTCGCCCATAACCTGTTAAAAATTCAGTTGATATTGTAAGAAATAGATAAAATATATATAATATCAAAATTTACGTATTTTTTAAAATTCTCCTGCTTTTACACCTGTTTACAATGAGGCTCCAAATTCCAAATGTTGTTTTTAGAAATATCATAAAGGTATTTAGGGGATGTATAGTGAGTGTTCAAGATTTCTATTACTTTAAATATGCTTTCAGAGGCGTGTTAAGTTTTACAAAACAATGACAATATTGGGATCAAGTTGGATGAAGTTTTTTTTTTATACTCACCACCCACTCACATACCCTGCTTATGAGTTTTGAACCTAACATCTTTGTAGTGAAATGTTGTGGGGTCCCGATGATCTACAAGAAGATGTTCTGACAATAACTCTTGATGATTAAGTCAGTCTTGAGTTCTATGTCCCTAGCGTAAGAGTTGGGATAGCAAAAGTTGTACTTGATGTAGGAGAGCCAATATTTACACGTCCCAATTAGGTTACACGATATCACGTACACCATTAACCTAAAACATGATCTACAGTGTGCAATGAGCCGTACACACCAGGAATTGCGGTCCCAACAGACAAGGTGGTGCTTTTGTTAATCAAGGACGTCTATTCTTTTTACCAAGTGCGTAGGTCTCACGAATACCTTGGATACTTAGTAAAATAGTTGATATATTTCGTTCCGTCTCAGCAAATCATTTTTTTTCCACAAGGGATCGTGATGTCTTTCTATGGGATTGCGTGTCTCTTTATTAGTTCCCATTTGTGGTGCACAATTTTCTGGAATGTAGGTGGTGGTTATGATCGATTCGATAAAAAGGAAGAAATGGCGTATATTTTTCTTTGAAAATTTCCTGAAAAAGTTGTAAATGTAAAATTCTCTAGTAAGGTTTTCGAACACATTATTTATAAAGATCCCTTGAGGAGTCCTCTATGATGATTTTAGAGTATATAAAGGTCTCTTTCAATCTTGAAGGTCTCTAATATATCGTTACAAATATCCCTGAATCACCAACATAACTTATCATTTTTACTCTTTTAATAAATAATAATGAATTCAAAATATTAAACTCCCCAATTTTGAGTTTAAGGATATATAAATTGTATGTATAGTGATATAAAAAAGAAAGACATTTTTCACTCATATCTGATCGTTTGTGACACCACGGAAGAATTTTAAAATATCAATTAGGTTTAAAGGTAATTTTCGTCCCCTAACTTCGGGTCATTCTCGTTTTAGTCCCCTAAGTTACTAGGGTTCAATTTTGATCCCGTAAAACTGAAAAAATCTCAATTTTGGTACAAATTTGGTCGGAAAGTTGAGTCACTCGCCGGAAAAAGTCACATGACGGGCATGTGACTTTTTAAATTGGGGCTTGCATTGTGATTGGTTGAAAAAGATGATGTGGTGAAGACATGGCCTGAAGTTAGGGGACTAAAACGAGAATGGCCTGAAGTTAGGGGACTAAAACGAGAATGACCTGAAATTAGGGGACTAAAACAAGAATGACCTGAAGTTAGGGGACGAAAATTGCCTTTAAGCCTTTTATTTTCAGCGAATCACAATGCCAGTCCCAATTTAAAAAGTCACATGCCGGGCATGTGACTTTTTCCGGCGAGTGATTCAACTTTCAGACCAAATTTGTACCAAAATTGAGATTTTTTCAGTTTTATGGGACCAAAATAGAACCCTAATAATTTAAGGGACTAAAACAAAAATGGCCTGAAATTAGTGGACGAATATTGTCTTTAATCCTATCAATTATACCTTTAATATTTGTATCAACATAATTCATTATTTTTTTTTCAAATGGTTCACTTTATTTTGTAATCACCAATATACTATCATATTTA
This sequence comes from Sesamum indicum, assembly GCF_000512975.1. Classification (NCBI taxonomy): domain Eukaryota; kingdom Viridiplantae; phylum Streptophyta; class Magnoliopsida; order Lamiales; family Pedaliaceae; genus Sesamum; species Sesamum indicum. The sequence continues at coordinate 1,996,137 of NC_026145.1, forward strand.
TCCTTTATTTTCACCATATTAATCACTCTATTTATTTTTAACCATAAATCAAAGTTTTTTTTAAAAAATAATTGTATGTATCACCAATTATATGCGGGTAAATATTGTGTACTTATGAGGCTAACATATAAAAAAATATGGGATAATTACACTGCATTCCTTGAAATTTGGTAGAATTATATGTAAATTCTCTGTAATTTGAAAAAAATATATCTAGCACTTTTTATGTTTGTCTTTGTCTAACAAATAGATTTATTCGTTAATCAAAATTCACTTTAAAAAAAAATGATAAACAAGTCATATTTGACTCCGATTAATTTTTTGTTGATTTATTGTAAGTCAAACAAATCTTTTTATAAAAAATTATCGTTATATATCTTCACATATTAATTAGAAAATATATATTCATCTTTAATAAAAAGAATATTTAACATTAATGAAAAGGTGAGTAATAAATTAAAAAGGAAGAAAGTGTATATAGTGCCAAAAATGATGTATGAAAAAAGATGTAGCAAGCATTTAATGCACGCATCTGCAGTTTCATATCTTGTACGTCTTGTTGAAAGTCGCTTTACTGTCTTAAAGTCTCTGCTTCTGGATAAAGCTACCAACACATTACAATTCTCCTTTTTTCTTTTTTAAGCAAAAATAATTGAAACCTCTCGTCATATGTACCCTTTTTTTTATTTTTTAAATTGAGTAAATTTCAATAATATATATAGGTTCCGTTACTTTGTGGTATGTGTTATTTGAATGATGAGATAAATTATGGGGAAGAAGGAAGTGGGACGAGGAGATGGAGAGGAAGGAGGGAGCGCAGGCGCAGCGACAGAAGAAGGCAGGGACAAGGGGGTAATGTGTAGCATTGGGTCTTAAACTATTATTGAAGGAGAGGGAGAGGCACATGGGTGACGTAGAGTAGTGGAGTCTGGAGTTTTGTTTTGGTCGTAAACTGCAAGAGATTGGGCAAAATGAAGATGAGTGATGTGATTCCAAAGTCGTACAATGTCGCCTCATTACATGCATCATATCTATATATATATCTATCTCATCAACCACATCATGATGATGATGGGATGAGAAGCATCAGATGACATATTGTACAGCTTTTAAGGCGTGCATGGGCACTCACTCTGCCTCATCTTTGCATCCTCTCATACCTTTTTTTTTTTTTTTTTTAATTTTAATTTCCTCCAGCTTATAGCTTTTTCTCTTTTTCTTTTTTTAGCCCACATTTTTTTCCTCATATGCATTTTTTTCTTCATAACCTCACTATATTGTGTTTTTTTATATTTTTTTTCATCTCATACTTTAACTTTTTATATGCTCGCAAAAACTGCTTGCAGCAACAACTAGTCTCGATAAAATTATCATTTGTCATGTAATTTATTTGATGTGACTAAATATGATCCAAATAATTAATTAAAAAATTAATCAAATTGATCTTTTCTAAAATTTAATATAATTATAAATATTTTATTATTGTTTAAAAAATTGCTAATATCATCCTACTATATCGTATAATTATATACCTTTGAATGGTAAGTGAAATTGAGTTTGTCTGAAACTTGATGCAATTACAAAATTCCGTCATTATTTAAAAAATTACTAATATTATCTTGATCCGTGATATAATTATGTAATCAATGGACGATTAGTACAAATGTCAAGTTGAAATTTTAATTTTAAATAATAATAAGAAATATATTTATACCCTCTGATCTATGGTTTGTTTACGAAAACCACTCATGTATTTTGCATAGTTATAGAAATCACTTTTGACAGTAAAAAAATAAGGATAATTTGTGTAATGATGTTGATATTTATGTGAAGGTGGGTGTATAATTTTCTAAAACACAGGGGTGATTTGTGTAAATAATATTGATTTTTTGGTGGATGTATGTATAATTATTTAAAATTATGAATAATTTGTATAAACAACCCATAAGTCAGAGGATTGTATATATAATTACACCTTTAAGTTTTTTTAAAGATATATGATTTTGATTTCAATCGAATGAGGATATTTGATTACTTGACTATCACAATGACACAATCTATGATGATGCACATGGCCTAAAGAGGCCGAGTCCAAGAAGAACAACAAGACTTGGGGCCGCCCAATATGTTTTTCCCAATAGCCTAGGAGGCCTACTAACCCTGGACAGAGGATTAAGGCCCAAGGGGTGCACCCTAGACTCGACTCAACAAGGATGACCAGCCCAAAGGCCCACACTTTGGCAATCTCCACATGGCGTACAACAGGCTTGCTAGTCAATCGCCATATCATATCTCAATATCTTATAACGCTTATTTATTTTCTCATTTTATTTCATTTTAAACCCAATACTAACTTGTGCGTCAGAGTGCTAACGTATTGTTTTGTAGGTATCTTTTTTAGGATCGTACTATCTTCGGCCCAAATCCTAAACAATAGTCCGAGCTCATTGGACCCTTGTTGTTTTTGCATGCATCACACGAATTTTTTCTGTTATTTTTTAATAAATAAATTTAAAAAATGGTATAATTAGGAATCTAATAAAAAATAATTAATTATTTCCCTCTTTCTTTGCGTCATCAAAAGAAAAAGGAAAGACAAAGAAGAAATAAGAAGAGAATTTCGTAAATCAAATAATGCTACGTATGACCAAAAACCGGAGTCTGTGTGAATTGGGCTAGCAACATTGTGGGCCTTATTCAACAAATCCAGTTTCATTTCACTAGATTATGGCCCAAGAGGTGATTTTCAGCTCTTTTTACACTTTTAAATTACTGAATAATGATTTCAACATTCACTTTCTTTTATGTTAAATCAATTACAATTATATACAATTCCAATAACTAATAACTATAATTATTATTTATTTACTAATAATTAATATCAAATATCAATAATTAATGATTATTATACTGATATAATATGATCTATATTGATGATATTTTTATATTTAATTTAAATTAGAAGTAAATGGTTTTTTAATATAATTATAAGTCATATAGGAAAAAAAAGTTGCTAAGTTAGCCCACAAGTGGAAGCTTTTACACTTAATTAATCTTCTCTTAATCTCAAGAAGTTTCTAATCAACCCACTAAGCCTGTTGAAGTTTCTGGAATTTTGTCACCAAAATTATGAGAGCCCACCACCTGGTTTCTACACCCATGCTGAGGGCTGAAGCTGACCCCACAAGAACCTGTGGATATTTGCTGCAAAAGCTGGAACCTTAAGGAAATATCCAAAAAAAGTGCCACACTCTCAGTCTCTAGAACTTTCCTTTCCATACCCATATATGCTCATTACACTCTTGTCTGCCACCGTTTTTCTGACATAGTATGCAAGAGACACTTGCTTCAGGTTCAAGCATAAATCCCACTTCCAAATAAAGCTGCGAATTTCAAGAAAGTTTTGATCTTTTGAGGGGAAATGGAGGGTGTGAAGGTGAAAGTAGAAGAGGAGTGCGCCGCCGCAGGCTATGGTGGTGGTGCGGTTGCGTCATTGTCGTCTTCATCTTCTTCCCCACTGCCGATGGAGGGGTTGCATGAAGTGGGACCGCCTCCATTCTTGATCAAGACTTATGAAATGGTGGAGGACCCTTCAACTGATTCGGTGATCTCGTGGAGCAGAGGCAAGAACAGCTTCATTGTTTGGGATTCTCACAAGTTCTCCACCACTCTGCTTCCCAGATACTTCAAGCACAGCAACTTCTCCAGCTTCATTCGGCAGCTGAACACATATGTAAGTATTTTCAAGAACCAGTCATCACATTTTTTTCCTTCCGTGTTTTTCTTCATTTATTGGCTTTGTTCCTGTAATTTCATCATGATTTGCTGTTTATTATCTGCTTAAATGAGTCCTTTTCTTTTTCCCCGTAGATTAGAGTTGATTGCTTATGCAATCAGGCTCTGATTGATATAAAACGCTAAAAATCAAACTGGCTGTTCTCTGTTAGAGTTGTTAATTCGGGGGTTGGGGGGTCTTAATCAAGTTTTTTTATCCTTTGTTTTATCCAAAATCTTGTAATTTTTATGCATCTGATCAGCTCCTATGCTTGCAGTAATGGTGGTTCTGGCATTGTTAGCTGTTTCTGGAAGAGACTTCTGTAGGCTGTTTACTCTGTTTCTGATGGTAACCACCTGAAGCAAACACAGATTTGAGTTTCACAACAGTACTAAAATGTGAAAACATGCAGGGTTTCAGAAAAGTTGATCCAGACAGATGGGAATTTGCCAATGAGGGGTTTCTGGGAGGGCAAAAGCACCTCTTGAAGACCATCAAGAGAAGGAGAAATGTGATGCAGGGTATTACTCAGCAAAGTGGAGGTGGTTCTTGTGTAGAGATAGGGCAGTATGGGATGGAAGAAGAGCTCGAAAGACTGAAACGTGACCGGAATTTGTTAATGGCAGAGATAGTGAAGCTCAAACAACAGCAGCAGAGCTCGAGGGAAAGAATTGTGGCAATTGAAGACCGGATTCTCAGCACGGAGAAGAAGCAGCAACACATTATGAGCTTTCTTGCTAAAGCCTTCAAAAGCCCTTTATTCGTTCAGCAATACGTTGATAAATACGCACAGAGGGAGGATAAGCAACATATTGAAATAGGCCATAAGAGAAGGCTCACTATGAGTCCAAGTGTTGAGAACTTTCAAGAAGTAGTGACTGTTGCAGCAGGTGGTAGTGGGCCTTCAGCTGATCCAAATGAGCTTGATGATATTGACTTGGAGGTGAAGACACTGTTTTCTGCTGCACTGGATGATGAATCGAGCAGCGATGTGAAGGGTTCTGCGGCAGAGATGGTGCCTTCTAGTAACGATGCTGGTTTGAATCCGACGACTGAGGAGATATGGGAGAAGTTCCTGAATGATGATCTAATAGGTGGTGATGACACGGAGGAAGTGTTGGCAGCTGAGCACCTGTCGGATGATGTGGAAGTAGAAGAATTGGTAGCCAAAACATCGGAGTGGACGGGTGAGGATTTACAAGATCTTGTAGACCAGTTGGGGTTTATTTAATTGAAGCAGATGAAGATTCTAATGCGCTGTATATTAAGTATATGTACAGCAATGTTTCTTGTTATTTTCCATGTCTGGGAATCTGAGGTTAGTTTGATCACAAGAATTGCAGATGTTACTGTATTGTATCCCTTTAAGGAAAATTCGATTTGTATTTAGGTCTGAATTCAACGTTGTGCGTGTGGATTTCATAGTCTTGTTCTTCTTTTCTTGTGCCTTTTTGCAGATGGAATAAGCTAACAAACAGCTCTGAGGATACCAAGAGGAAATGGTCCAGCTTTTCAGCAACAGTGGAAACAATCCCCTATCGTCCCGGATACAGCACAATGCAACTGGACGACTTCCATAACATAACTGTTTACATTTGAATGAATTCCTCGCTTCCAGGTGTTGGTTTTTGCATGTGGACAAGGGAAGACAAAGGAAAATCTGTTCAAAAAGAGACGGTAGCTCTAATCGAATTCCTGTTCCATGGTCAAGATTCAAGAAACTGACAATGGTAGAAGAAAATTTCTATAGAGATTTTCGTGGTGTAATTGCTGGAGACAGAACTCAAAGAGTGAATTATGTACTGGTGTTGTATTTGTAGGCAAACAGTTACTTCAGTTCTTTTTATGCATTTCGTTATAACTATTCTACGATAGAGTTTGCCGGTTCTTTTTTTATCACAAAAGAAAAATTTAAAAAAAGAATATTTCGTGTCGCTTAGTCATACTATGAATTTATGGTATAAATGCCATACTGACTCTTCTACTTAACACAAATTTCATGTCAGAATTTGGTACACTATCCACCTTAGTTTAAGCTTTAAGAAGTATTAGAATTTTCTAATATGTTGTCACAGAACACTGACAGCTGAATCAGGTAATCCAACTGCAAACTTATGCAGCAGATGTAGCTTTGGATTTCTGCCGTGGAGGAATGTGCAGCCAGCTCTTCATCATGTCGTATGCCGTGAAACCAATTGCAACTGATGGGACAATCTGCAAGAAAGGTCGAACATCTCTGTTACAACCGCAGATCCAAAGGAACAGCAAATTCTGCAGTATTCCATAAGCTTGTACTGAATCTACGCGTGAGGCTAAATTGTGAGTTCATATTTGTTTACTTAGCAATGAGAACTAAACCGAACATTTAGTTTCAAGAATTGTGAACTTGCATGGTCAGCTTGGTATTGGAATAGAAAAGGCAAGAACCCACAAGGAGGACAGTTGTATGATTGGAAGAAGATAATTACCTTAATATAGTTAATGCTTAGGCCGGCAAACAATTGCCTCCAACCTTGATTGCGGACGATGGAACCGAGCCCGTCCAAGGTGCTTCTGTACCTCACACCACCTTGTGACGAAGGTTGCAGATGCTCAACCTGAAATAGCTTACAATTACTATCTGAAAAATGATAGCCTAAATTGCTTCAGCAAGATCTCTGAGCAATGTATTCATCTACTGCTTTTTGAAATACTACTTCAACGATTACATTCAACTAATAAACAGTAATCTTCATTGCTATAGATTGAATCAACAATACTACTGAGACATACAGGATAACTACATTACCTGCATCTGCCTTCTTACAACATCTAATGGATACGTGAAAGTCTGTCCAAATAAACCTGCCAGAGCTCCACAGGATAGTCGCATCAAAATGGACTTCTGGTGTTCTTCAGGGACGTGGCTTTTTAGTTCTTCGTAAACATAAAACTTCAGGCCAGCATATGGAAGAATACCAATCAGTGTTGGACCTGCACCAAGCATAATTTTGATTAAGACATTTGCAAAGTCTAATTATAATTGAACAAAGAAGTTAAATAAATGTCATGTGTAACGGAAATAATTAGTTTAAGCTTCAAAAAGACTTTGTCTGGTTTTCCCTAGAGAAATCCGATACAAAATACACATTACTGTGTTTGTGTATAATTGTAACTTTACCACATCCTGATGGGTTATGAGTGTGATTAATGGGTTAACAAGAAAATGGGAGGCATGAGAGGTATTGTTCGTATGAAAAGTATTAATTAAATGAATGTGGATGTGCTTGTACCTATGCCTCGATAGAGTGCACGTACTCCCCCTTCTCTGTAGACGCTCTCCATCACATTTCTAATTCCGCTGTAAGCTGGACTGGCATTGAACTGTGTCGTCCCATGCAGGACAGGTCCTCTTGCTTCTACAATCTAAAAATCCGCCAAGCAGATTAGGAAGTGTAAAATATCATGTTAACCATTCAACACAGACCAAATGAATAATTATTTTAGTCCAGGAAGCTTTGTTTAGGTAGAATTTCCTCTCAACTATCGAAGTAATGGACTACAAAAACACATAAATCTCACATGTGACTCTCCTAACTGCACTGAAGTACCTTTTTCAGACACATGTCCGAACATTAATCAAAGAAAAAGAAATATCTAGTCTCATCCCATATTGCATTTTGACTGGTTCTTATTTCACATAAATCATTTTTTACATGGAAAGCAAGAAAAGAGTTGAAAATTTCATATGGACAAAAGAAATTATTACAAAAGCTAGCAGCATGTCCAGCTAAATCCATCAGTTTTAAGAATTGCATTTACTGTAGCTCCCATGACTTTTGACAAAGATTCAAATGACCAAGTACCTGGTAAGCAAGTTTGGTGCGAGCCAAATCTAATGGATATGTACATAAAACTGCAGTTCCACCAGCAGCAGAACCAGCTAAAAGATCAACAACAGGCCCTGTCCCCAAGGCAGAGTAGTTATCCAAAATCCACAGACGGTATCGCTCATAGGTCATGAAATGTAATGCTGCATACGGAACAATACGTATCACGCTAGCTCCATTTCCTCTGGATCATCAAAAATTATAATCCGTATTGGTATTCTGGAAAATTCTAAAAGAAAAAATGATCTAAAACTGATGGTTTAAAACTTACTTATAAAATCCTGCTGCACCTTCATGCTTAAGTATCTTCTTCAGCGAGTGATAGATTCCTACAGAATGAAAGTCTGTCCTGGTCTAGAAAACCAACAAAAGGGACAAGATTAGAAACGTCTAATTACTCATAACCAATTAACAAATGTCTCCACATACAACTCCTTGTCCTCTATAATTTCATCACATTATCGTGCGTGGCATCTAATGCATCCACATGAAACTCGACCTCAATTATACACAAATATAAGGTTAGCACATCCAACAATGCAAAGTTTCTATCCCAACATCAAAATTCAAATCATCTTTTAGAGGTACTGGGAGGACTGCAGCGCAATATGCATAAACCTGTAAAGAAAAGCTAAATAAACCATATTCCACTGCCATCAAGTAGACAAGAAAGAACAGTTTGTGGCATTCACCTGCAGAAGTATTTTAATTCGTTCTAGCGGAGCAACTGCGGTTTTAGCAAACGCACCAGCAGCACCTCCGGCAATCAACTCCTTAACATATACAGGAACAGTGTCAATATACTTGACATCTGTATGAGCAGAAGATCCATCTGCAAATCCAGTCGCATTTGATGACAGGGTAGATCCTTGTGAAGAACCCATGTTCTCAAATCCTTCTGCTCTCCAATTCAATTGTCAAAACTTCACCTTTTGCTCTTTTTCCCAATATGCAACAGAAACTCCTTATCCACCCTGTAATTGGTAAAACTCCTTATCCCATCTATCTCTTGGGATAGAGAAGCTGAAGACTTTCTGCTCAATAGGCAGAACCAATGGCCTGAGAACACACTCTATGTTCACAAGCCAATCCTCCTCTTCAGTAAAAACAAGATACATCAAATACGTGACAAGAATAAGAACAAAAACCAACGCCTTCACAATTCAAACACAACCACCATACATCCAGAAGGTGATTCAAATCAAAGCCAATATCTTTTCCAAGAAACAGAGCACAAAGATCCAATAATCAGAAGCCCGTCAACTAAAAATTTAAATCTTTGCCACCGAATCAACCACCTATGTCAAAATCTTGCAAATCGAATGTTGCCCAGATGACAAGACGGCCAAATCTAAAGAACCCAATAGCAATTATACCAAAACCCAACCTGTAACCCTCTGTGAAATTAACTATTCTGTGCGTTTTCTTTTTTTGATAAAACTGTTCTGGGTCTTAAACTCAAGAAAAGCCTCTCCGGTCTCAACTTCAAAGGGGTGAGAAGGGAGGCTTTTCTTGAAAATATATTTCTATTTCCTCGTTTCTTGGAAGGTATCGCCTGCTTTATTTGACAGAAGGTTTCTCTTTTTCAGCAAAAAGCTAGAGAAAAGAAGGGTGAAAGAGACACGGCCTTGGAGATCTGGTCCTTAGAAACCGGCTAAACAAGAGAAACATGATCCCAACTCCCAAAGTTTTTGGATTTTGATAACCAATTTTATTAATGATCAAACTATTTGTAATAACCTTCACACATACAAAAAAGGAAAGAATTTCAGCACATTAATAAAATTAATTATAACCACTATGCTGTCACACTCAAAAGAGTGTACATAATTAAATTAAAAAAAAAACAATTTATATTTTTAAAAATACATGTTAATTGAAATTAAAAAAATTATAAAAATTTTAAGTTAGTGGAAATTAAGAAGAATAGAAAATTTGGGGGTTTAAATGAGTGGGAAATTGACAAGTTAATAAATAAATTATAGAAAAATATATAAATTAGCATAGTAATAAGAAGTGAGATATTAAAGTTGTCCTCTTACTTAATAATAAAATATAGATTCTCAAAACTTCATAAAGTAATATCAATACAAATTTTATTAAAATGAATACCTATGTGTTGTGAAAAAAAGAATAAGCATACTCTTTAATCATAATAAAAATCAAGAAATAAATCCATATTAGTAAAAAGCAATATTTTTGCAGGTATACCTAATATTTGTCATGATTAAAAAGTTATGGCAAAAATATTTGTTATGGATCATAATCATAGTAAAAATAATTTTCATGATGGATAATCTAAATTTGACATCTTTCTGTGTTTAACTATAACTAATAATAATTATTTATTACAGTTTTAATCCATAGTCAATAAAGTAGGTAATAGTAAATTTTCTTCTAGTGTTTTAACTATCAGTGATAAGAGGAGTCTAATTCAAAAATTATAATTTACGTCCCACAAATTTTGAGAATCAAGTTTATTTCCTTATAAATCTAACATAGTTAAGCTTGTAACTGAAATTGCAAATTTTTTAGAGGAAAAAAATACAATTTTGGTCCAATTTCTTAGAGCCGGTGTAATGTTTTGGTCAAAACGAATTTCGCTGGAATCGCATACATAATGCGCACGTGACCACCTAAATTTGGAAATTTCTCCAAATTCCGATGAATTAGTTTTTGTGGGTTTTTTTTTCCTCCCATTAGTGCTTACATGGCAAGAGTGGCGTGTTTAAAAGAACCACGCCACCCCTGCCAGCTCACCTTCCTAGTCATATCACTATTTACTGGAGGGAAAAGAGACTCATGTGGGCCTCTATATTTATCCCCGAATTCATCGCTCTTGACTGAAGAGAAAATTGCCTATGAATTTGGACAAAATTTCGAAGATGTCAAGTGTCACCGACTCTATGGATTGCTATTGTTTTTCGAACCTCATGGACTGATTTGAACTTGGGGAGGATTCCATGTTTGTAGAGAATATAATGTACTTTCCTTTAAATTTTTTTTCTCCACAGTTTCAGCAACATATTATTAAGATGTTCAATTCTTTTGATTTCTTGTATTTGTTGTAGACGGGTGGTTGTCAGATTTTTTTTTTGTAAAGACCCTCCAATTTGTAGAAGGGCACCGATTATTATTCCAATTTGTACAAGTGTGTGTCTAGACAGATGGAGAAAGAATGAGATGTTATAACGTATATGAGAATGTATGTAATATACTAGACTAGTTGCGGGTTTTTTAATCGAGAAAAACCTTTGTTTTGATTATAATGACCAGTGTGGTACTTGTATATACTACGTACATGTAATGTTTTTTTAATGTTTCTACTGCAATTATTGTTCTGATTTTAACAAAAGTGTGGCAACTGTGCACTATAATCCTTTCTAAAAAGATTAAAGTGTCAATAGAAAGCAATTGCAAACACATGAAAAACTACACTTTCTATTTGAATTGGACTTGGACTAAAATTGTTACTCCACCTAAGAAATTGGACCAAAATTATATTTTTTTTTTCTTTTTTAGAGTTATGAAATGTAATGTGGCGAGTTTGAAAATAATGAAACCAAAATCACAAAGTAATTAATTTGTGGAGGTAAAATATAATTTTCCCACAGTCTGCAACATCAGTAACTTCATTTCAGGTATTCACTTTATTACATATTGCCACAATGATAGTGCAGATATCTTTGAGCTTGCTTTTGCTCTCCAGGAGGGACCTTGCTTCACTGCTCCAAGCCTTCACCATTTCATCGTCACATAAATCAAGTCTGTTCACAGCAACAAGCATGTGGTTCTTGACAGACTTGGCATTACCAGCCACAGCAAATTTCTTAGCTTCTTTGAGATGCTTCATCGTATCCGTATACTTAACGAAACACGTATAGTACCTTAACCGTAGTTTAGATCGAGTCCCAGGCTTTTCTAAATGTCCAGATCATTGCAGCCGTCGCGTTACCTTGAGACAGTGCCTGGTTGATGGAGCCGGTGCCTAGGGCTGCAACAGAATTGGGAAGAAGTCTGTTACCCTTGAAAGGTTTGAGATTGTGCAGACAAAGAGATGGGCTCCTGGTTGCTGTTGACGAGTTCTTGTGTTATTTTTGCAGATGCGAGAGCACTGCTGGTTGAACATATAGGGATTATTTGGACAATCAAGAATGTGGTAAGAAGAGAAAGTCTCATGGTGATGATCCTTTTGTGCTTGTTTATTTCTCTTTTGTGTTTGTTTAATTTGTTTGTGTCATGAATCTGTTTGATTTATAATGCAAATTGCATGTGTGTGTGTGTTTTGTTGTTTAGTAGTTTAGCAACTTTTTTCTGTTTTTCAGAGTAGGTAAAAAATACTGCAACTAATGGCAAAACATATTCATGTCTCAAGAGCGTTTAAAAATTGGAATAAAGTTATAGCAATTGGAAAAATAATTTAATATTTATAATTTTATCAATAAAATATAAAAATTGGTATAAAGCTGCTTATAACTTTAGTCTAAATTAAATAGTTAAAAAATTACAAATTATAATTATTTTGCTTTTTTTTGTGTTTGTATTTTTTATGCTTGACATGCATTATCAATCTTTAATTAATTTGTACAATTATATAGTATCTCCTATGATCCAAGATTCATTGTTTATGCACTTCATTAAAGTACCAATTCAAATATTATATACATATATATATAGATAAATAACCATAAAGAGAAACGATTTAAGAAATTAAATTTATTTCGAAAAGGACTATATACAAAACTAAATAAATATGTATAAAATCCTTAATTATCCTTAGATGATACAACTAATATTAAATTCAAGAAAATTAATTAACCAAACATATATTTTAAAAAATATGGAATTAATTTATAATATATCCCTCCTACCTATTTTCTTGAAACTTCATCATTTGGATCCAATTGATTTTTCTCAACTCAAATCAAGTTTTGTTAAGTTAAATTAATCAAAAAATAAGTGTAATATATTTATAATGTAATTGATTTTTTTTTAAAAAAATTATATACCAATTACATAAGTATATCACACTTATTATATATTAATTTAAGTTCGATCAAACCTATTCAGAGTTAGAATTTCTGCGGACTCCTGATCACTAGACGAATTCTGCCTGGAGATGGACGTAAATTTCTTGGGACGGTAAGCTGATATCCTCTTCCCATTTTCATCGTACAAAATGGCGTCGTCGTCCTCCTCCCGAACCCTACATTTCTCACCTAGTATTATCGTCTTCTTCCATATCGACTCCTCGTGGACGTGGTTCAACTTCTTCTCCACCCGCCGCGATGACTTCCGCGACGTCGTCGTCGTCGCCCCGCCGCCGCTTCTCCCCCGTACGTTCACGGTCATGCTGAACACAAACTTCCAGGCGGCGCCGGAATTCGACCGCCGGTGGTGATAGTGGAAGGACGAGGTTCTCAAGTGATGTGCTGATGATGAGTACTGCTGTCTACCGGGAGGCGGCGGCAGCGGTTTCTGATCACCGTCGGGCGGCGGTTTAGCGGTTAATTCCCCAGTGTGGCTGTTCCCCCTTCCACTGGCGGAGGATCGCCAGGGTTTGTTGGATGCATCTTCGTGTATAATTAGTGCAACCTCTGAATTTCCGGCTTTGAGGTGTTCTTCAACGGCGCTGGGCGGCGACGATTTCTTGCGGGTGAAGCCGCCGCAAAGGAGTGAAACTGCAGCAAATTAATGTCGGAAAAGGTAATGCATCATGAGATTAAAATCAATGACAAATGAGTTTGTATATATATGTAACGAAATTATGTATATATATTTTTACCTACTGTTCTTCCCATAGTGAAAAATAAAATGGAAAAATTCAAAAGATTACAACTACAATTCTGGGAAGAAATTAAATAATTTTAGTTGATTTTCAGTGAGATTACAGAGTTGGGTAATTTTCCAGAATTGGTTCCCGAAACAGATTGCTTGAATTGAGGAGAGTGATGAGAGAATGACTGTTAGCATATTAATACACCCTTAAATATCAACCCCTAATTTCCTTGCAAATATAAACTAATTATTTTATTTTTATTTTTGATAATTTATTTTCATCGCCAAATTATATATGTATTTTTTTTTAATTTTTTAAATATATAAGGAAAGCATGTTGCCAACCAGGTTTTCTACTTTAGCATTTCTAAATTATATCTTAATTTAAAGATTAAAATCGAGGTCTTATAAATAATTTTAAGTTTATGGATTCGAATTTCATTAAATATATAAATATTATATTAATATATTACTTGAATTGATATGTTGATTATTTTTAAAATATTTATATAATTATGTAATTATCATTTAAAAGAAAAGGTATTTTGTACTTCAACAAGATACCCCTTCTATTGATTGACCGTTAGTCAACATTTAAATACAAAAATAGAATTGTATCCACTCAATGTAGAATATAAAAAGGATAAAAATTAAATAAATAATTGATGTAACTCCAACTTGACATATCATCATTCATCCAATTATGATTACTATGTTTCTGGTATATTTTATTTCATTATTGATTTAATTTTGATTTGATATTTGAGCAATTACTAATTTTTTATGTTTATCATCCAGGCATAGATTTATTCAATTGAAATACATGTATATATTACGATTCAAAAAGAAGAAAGAAACGAGAGGTCCGTGACATTTTAAGAGGCCCAAGTTATCAGAGACCCAAAAACACTTTATAGGTGGTCTTAGCAAGTGCCTCACAGAAAACAGACAGGCGGACAACCTTGGCAGGTGCCTCCCAGAAAATAGACAGGTGGACGACCTTGGCAGATGCCTCTTAAAAAGTAGACAGGCGGGCGACCTTGCCGGATGCCCCCTAGAAAACAAATCGAAAAAAGGAGGAGGTTGAAAGCATCCTCCTACTCGGACCATGATCAAGCCAAACAAATATTCGGCTCAAAAGGTCCACACACATGGCAATCCTCTCCTACATGGCATTTCGTCAACAACCACATTGGACCACATCAGCCCTAGAAGGACCCAACTGGCGGCTGAGACTCCTTACAGACGAGGCAGGTGCCCCCAAAGTCCCGGACTCCTTGGCAGCTTGGACTCCCTAGCGGTTAGGAGTCCTTGCTGATGAAGTGTCCCCCCAAACTCGGAGATAGAATTCAAAAGCACTTCTAACAGAAGATAAGATCAAATTATAGCTCATGCAAACGACATTCATCCACACTTTCTTCGAAATAGAAGAAACGTGCACAGTCCTATCAGAAGAGGATACCCCCTATAAATACATGTTCACTCTTCAATGCTCAGGGCACTTCCAAATACCTTCATGAGACATTCTAACGTTTCTCATACATCTCTTACTCTCTAAATCATCTCTCTCACTCTCGAAACACTTTTTTTAAATATTTTTTAACATTATCTAAACACTCTACAAGCATATTATCATGTGTTCTTGCACTTTTTACTGATTTTATTCACCATATCTCAATTTCAATTATATTCATTTACTTTTTGACTTTATTCCATCCCAAATTCAATACTAACTTAGGCGTTGGAGTGCTAACGCCTCTTTTGTAAGTCCTCATTTAGGATTTATATTCGTTTCGACCCAAGTTTTTAACATAGTCTATATCAATTGGACCCGTACGTTTTTTGAATGCGTCACCATAAATACAAAAATGTTCTTATCAATTTATACATATTCATATATCAAAATTTCATCTCATTAATGTAGCCAAAATAAATAAATTCTCTCATATTTAATAAATAGCATAGATATTATTAATTTGATTTTTTTCCATGTAATATTATATTTTAAGGGATACTTACACCATCCTCCCTTAATATGGGAAGTTACACTTAGTATTCTTGAAAATTTGTTTCTATTTAATAAATAAATCTATATATTAGTAAATATTATGAAATTTTCTAACACCATAAAAAAAGTTGAATGAAATTCTATATTTATCCCATGATTGACTTACATACATATTGTAATTAAATCAAACAAAAAATTATTTTGAACAAAATACCCTTATAATTAAGTATGAAGATGTATTGTGTACCTTTTTACATGCATTAATGTATGAAAATAATTTAATTTTAAAAAAAATTATTTAACTTATAATGAATCGATAATAAACAAATAGGAAATGTATATGAACTTTCATATAATATTTTTACTGATACAAATAAATACTGTGAGGTGTCATTAACTATTAAATCTTTTTACTAAGCAGAAATGAATATTAAAAGTTTTATTGTAATATTTTAAATTATCGAAAATTTTCGCATAATCATATTAAAGCTCGTGGGAGGAAGATGCGCCCGTTCCCATGAGATTTTTACCCTATAATTGTAAACTGACATTAATGGTTTTTCAAGAGGGGCCCAAGAGACGTAGGAAAGGTGGGACAGAGGGGCCCTCATATATTCTTTAGGTGCATGGCTTACTTGGGGCTATAAAGATCCACCAAACACACCCCAAAGTGGAAAAACACGTCCCACCCCAACGCTTCTCACAATTTTACTTAATAATAATAATCTAATAAAAGCTTAAATTATATTGATATTTTAAAATTAAATTAAATTACAAATTTTTTTAAAAAAAAAAATTATAATCACACTTCATTCTGGATGTTAATATAATATTTTTTAAAAATTTATTTGTATAAATTTTACTTTTAAACAGAGAAGTAGTTGTAATTATAACCATTATTTCAGTGTAGTTATAATTTTTTCAAAAAAATAGAGGATATTTCTGTACTTTTACATAATTATAGGAGGTGTTAAAAAGTAGTTTATTCTAATAATAATGTATTTTTTTTATGCCAAATTCTAATAATAATAATAATTTAGTGCATCAATTATTATTTACCTTAGCTACATAAGTCCCAAGAATTATGATGAAGACCCACTCAACACGCTTTTACTATATCTCACTAATCATGTTTTAAGAAATGATATTAATGTTCAATAATTTAAGTTGATTGCCAAAAAAAAGACAAGTCTTTCTTTAATTTAAACATAGTAAAATGATGTAATTCATTAATTAAAAAGCAAAGATTGACCAAAAGTGGGACAATGAAAGCTGTGTGATGCCTAGATGTCAACTGTTTAATGATACTCATCAAAAACTGTCCTTTTTCCATTTATTGGTGATAATGAATGAATGGAATTCTCTCCACCCCTCTTTTTGGCTGCAGGGATGATGGTGTTTCGCTATTAATAAACACGCAGCCTACATCAACATCAAACCCTTTTTTTTTTTTTTTTTTTATCGTAAATAAAAACAATTATAAAATTCTAATATCTTATTTTTTAATTTTTTTAAATAAAAATACCAAATACTTTTTAATATATGTGAAAAGCTTGAATCATTCTCTGAGTGAGGAAGGTCCTCAACAGATAATTGTTAGGAGACTTTGGTTATGATTGTTGGGATTTTAACAGGAATTCTAAAGTAAGATAAGAATTTTGGTATACCAAAAAACTTTGATACAGTTTTTCAATCTTTTGCTCTATACAGTAAATTTTTTAAAGCCGGCAAACGATAGAGTATGTGGGCTGCTAATGTTTTCTTTAATCATTAATAACCAGTTAAGCAAACCACACACACACACACACACATACGCCGCAGACAGGTCTAAAAACTTTGTTGATTTCTTGGGCTCAGCTGCATTATTCATCATATCAACAAGTACACAGATTCTCTTTTTTCTGTTCCTTTTTTTTTTGTTTTTGTTTTTGGTTAATGTTTTATATTTAACTCTTTGTCTTGTCTATTTCATCTCTACCTTTCGAGTATGGGCTTACGCTGTAACTAATATTATATATATATATATATATATATATAAATGTAGGAGTAGGGTAAATGAGGAACTGTGATTTTTTGTTTGTCTTTAGCTTTCATATTTAATTAATCTTTATATAAGTAAAGATTGTATTTTTGGGTTTGTGTTATAGGATTGAGTTGGAATGGAGAGCAATTCAAGAAGCGGTAGCAAATTCAAGAAAATCTGTGTGTTCTGTGGGAGTCATCCGGGCCACAGAAAGGTCTTTAGTGATGCTGCTATTGACTTGGGAAATGAACTGGTTTGTGTATCTTTCTTCCCATGTTTTTCTTGCATCAAAAGAAGAAAAAACAGTCGGTCTTTGATTGGAATCTTATTCTTGGTTTGACAGAGTTTGTCAATACATTGATTCTTGTCCGAACCCTTTGCTTGGTTTTGATTATAGGTCTTTGGTTTTGTTTCTTAAGGGTTGAGCATTTGAATGTGTTCTTGGTGTTGTCATGAATGGTTTCTGTTTGATTCATTGAATTGGTTATGTGGTTTCTGTCAATGGTTCAGCTAGTGCTTTGATTGTGGGATTGGATTAGTTTGTGATTTTGTTGGTTTTTGCAGGTGAATAGGAAGATAAACTTGGTGTATGGAGGTGGAAGTGTTGGGCTGATGGGGTTAATATCTCAGAGAGTTTATGATGGTGGTTGCCATGTTCTTGGGTAAGGGGTTTTCACATAATGTCTCTGAAATACATTCTTGAACTGAAAATGGCTTGTTGGGGTAAATTTCGTGGATTGATTCGATGTTATTTGCTTTAACATGCAGAGTAATTCCGAAAGCTCTGGTTCCCATTGAGGTATGTCTTCCCTTATTTTGCAACTGCTTATCATTATCTTGTTTTACAGTTTAGGACAAAGCATCTGGATTGTGTTTATTGGATTTAAATCTTAATATTGCAGATGGTAAAATACAATTGAGGACTTTATTGATTGGCATTTTAAGCTTTTTGAGGATGAATGAAGGGGTGGGGGGTGGGTGGGTAATGGAATTTACTGATGTAGTGCTAGTTTTAATGAACGAGATTGTTTCTATGTCGATTGAAGTAAGGTAATATGGATGTTCGTTGCACTGACAGATATCAGGAGAAACTGTTGGAGATGTGAAAATTGTTTCTGATATGCATGAGCGCAAGGCTGAAATGGCTCGAGAGGCTGAAGCATTTATTGCTCTTCCTGGTGTGTATATAGAATCAGAGATAACTGGTTTTTCTTTAGTTTATAGCTCTGCATTTAATTTTCTCAACTCATAGGTGGATATGGAACTATGGAAGAGATGTTGGAGATGATAACTTGGGCACAACTTGGAATCCATAAGAAACCGGTGATGCATCAGTCCTCATCCTGTTGGTTACATGAAGTCGATTATTTCCTTCTGATATGAACGATTACATGATGAACAGGTAGGTTTGCTCAACGTCGATGGCTACTACAACTCTTTGCTCACGTTATTTGACAAAGGTGTTGAAGAAGGCTTCATAAAGGCAAGCGCAAGGCACATAGTTCTTTCAGCTCCTACAGCCAACGAGCTTTTGACGAAGATGGAGGTTCGTCCACTTTAGATTACTCAATTCTATCAAAATTATTAATCTCGCCTAGTTGGTATTTGAATCCCATCATCAGATAGCAACTGAATTGTTTTCTGGGCCATCTCACTTCAAATTTACAGCAGTACACCCCTTTCGACGACCACGTCGCCCCTCATGAAAGCTGGCAGATGGAGCAATTGGGTCGTTATCCGACGGAAAGAAATTCATGATTGGATTCATTTCTGTGGTAGGCCTATTTATTGGATAGAAGTGATAGCTGAGGTGATTGATTCTGATTGCATTGTGTGTTAGAGCGATTTAAGCTGGGGCCAGCATATAATCACTCATTAAAGTCTGCCTTCTTAATTCTTCGTGATTTGAACTCCTCCCCCGGCATGACTATCCTCTCTGTTTCGCACGATTATACTTGTACTTTTAGAGTTGTAAATCAGTACTGATTTACAGTCACATTTGTCCATTCCCTCTTCGGACGCCTTGAAATGCTAAGCGCTCTATTGTGAGAGTTATAAATGCTAACAATGAATTCAACTGGATTGTACTTGCTGAACATGCGTCTGTTTTCATACTGATGCAAGTTTTGGCTTTTAGTCAAATTGTGTTAGCTATATGACTCAGAAATCACAATGAATCTTGCAATAGACAGTGGCATGAAACATTGTTGGTGTGGTTTGGTTTCTAATATTCGGCTCTCATCTACTGCTCTTAATGCTTATCTGTTACGTCTGCCGTTGTGAGCATGTCAATAATTGTAGACATTTACGGACGACAGCTTGATGTCGCCCCCTCACATGCGTCTCTGAAGGGATGAGGCGGTTGACGGGGCCAGAGTGCCGTAGCTAGATTTTGGATTCTTTGGCTGAAGGTGGCTCCCTTTGCCAATTCTTGGGGGTCCAGCTTGTGAAGATGTGTTCAAGTCTCATGCATCTTATCTAATTCCCAGCTTTAGCAGTTGAAGTCTCACTTTGCATTTCAGCACAATTCCATGTGACAACTGCAACTACACTTACCGAATTATGTACAAATCTGGCGATGAATTGCAAAATTTTAATACGCAGACATGTTGATGTTGCATTACTCGTTTCTTCACTACTTTCTTATTCACAAAAAGATTAAAATATAACAAAATTAGAACGAGTTTGCTTTTTTTTTTTTTATTTATTTATTTAAAAGAATCTTATACATTCCTACTTTTTATGAGATGCTTTTGTAATTTATATGATATTAGATCGTCTTGTAAATATAAAATTTTGAAATGTTTAAATAAAATTATAGAGTTTATAAGATGTTAATAACGTTAATTCTGCATAGGGATGGCAATGGGACTAGGTCAGACTTGGACCCGTCCCAAACAAGCATGGGGCAGGTTTAGATCTTAGTGGTTTCAACTAACATCCGTTCCTCAATTATTTTTTAATTTTTTTTTGTATATTTTATGTATACTTATATAAAATACATTTGTGTATACATGAAAAATATGTATAATTTATTTATAGTTACATATTATGTATCACTTAATATATTTATAATTTAAAACAATGACATATGGTCTATAAAAATTTTAATGTTAATGCTTAAAATATGCATATATAAATTTGACCCAGAAAATATTAATCTTTCAATGATGCTATTTTCTCATATTTATAAAATTATAATGATATTATTTTTAAAAAAATATATTTTAAAATATTAACAGGGTTTATCCGGTCCAGCCCAGTGGGTGCCAAGACTTGGGGCGAGTCCAAGGTTTTGACAAACCAGTCCAGTTGCCATAACCACTAAGACCGAAGACCACAATTAAATCTGATTTCAATCTAATCACAAAGGATTGTATTTCAATAGAGGAAATAACATTTTTGGTCTCATAAATTAGGTCCGTTTTACTTTCGATCCCATTCATTATGGAATTAGCAATTTTAGCCTGGTAACTTATAAAAATTAGCACTTTTGTTCCCATTCACTTTTTTGCCTAAAATTTAACGATGTAGTGCACGTGCCTATCATGTGATCGTTAAGTACTTTTGGGTAGAGAGAAAATTGATTTGTTTTCTAAGCTTGAGACCATTTCTGAGGAAAAATATAACTGCATTTGAGGGAAAAAAATAAATCTTGAAGAAAATTAGGGTAAAAATCATAGTGATTTCTCTCTTCTCTCATAAAAAATGAATCTCATCCTTCCCATATTTCTAAAAGTTGAAGCCAAGTATAAGCAACAAAAAGAATCATATCTTTCACAAGTGAATCAAGTAAGCCAAATGAAACACTCATATGCTACTATTGAAAAAACGGCGAATTCTTCTTCCAACTAAAAATACAAAGTGACAACATATTAAGCACATGACCTATATTATTAAATTATAGATGGAAAAGTGCATGGGGATAACAAAATGCTAATTTTTGTAAGTGTCCCAAAAGTCATATGAACCTAACTTATGAAACTAAAAATGTTATTTTCTCTATTCCAATATATTAATATGATCAAAATTGAACGAATCTATTAAAAACTTAAAAATAAATTAAGAATTTTCTTACTTTTTTTAATAGAGTTTATAAGCTCCTAATATTTTTTTCTTTTTCTTTTTCTAATCTTATAAACTCATTTGGATATATCTAATCACACTTTTTTGTATCTTATAAAATTTCAAATAAACCTATCATAATTTTGAATCATATAAAAATTTCATAATGATGTTAGCATTGGTCCGCAAAATGTCACACAAATGTCCTATATATGATAAACTGGCAGTGTAACGATTACTCAACCATTGAATCCAGCAATGTCATACAACTGCACCAATTATTTAGATACAAGTTTGTAATTGAAAATGCCAAAAATTTTGAACTTTACTAAGATGTGATGGATTCAATTCGAAAGGAATTGCTAAAGAATGGTTAAAATTTCGACCAACTCATTTGTGATATTATAAATAAAAAAGCTCGACCGTAGGGAGAGGAATAAAGCTAGGCGGCTTTCTCGATACGAAAGAAAAGGCCTGGCCTACTTGAATCCATTCGAAAGGAATTGCTAAAGAATGGTTAAAATTTCGAGCAACTCATTTGTGATATTATAAATAAAAAAGTTATTTTTTTGTTAAAAAAATATAAAATATTTCTTTATACTTTTTAAAATAAAATAATTTACTTCTTTATATGGAGGATAAATTGCTCTATGTTAAAAAATACATGCGCGTAAATTAATATATATATATTTTTTATAGCAGATAACTTTTTCATTTAGAATACTATTGGAGAGCAAATTGCATTAAACCTCTATAATATGTAATAGAGGCTGGCTAGGTATACTTTTTAGAGTAAATTACAACGATCTCTCCTGAGGTGTGGTATAATTACGAATATTTCTTCGTTATTTCAAAATTTACAAATATCCCATAATATTTGATGAAATTATGTAATCCTTGAATGGAGGTATAAAATTGTTAACTATGCCCTTACTATATGTTTTTTTTAAAATAAAATTTTGTAAATAAATATGATGGAATAGATGAAATTTTTTGAAAAATTATAAAAAAATTATGCACTTTGTCAATAAAAAAATAAGAAAATTTTAAAATTATAAGTTTTAGTTCACAAGGGTATTTTGGTCAATTTACATAAAAATGGTTGAAAACCTAATGAAGATTAAAGGAATGGACTAATTGTTAGATGGCCGTTAAAATAAGGAGGGTAGTGGTTATTTTTAAAACAATGAGAAGGTTTTCGTAATTATGTCAAATTTTAAGAGAGGTTATTGTAATTTACTCTATTTTTATTGTCAAAAGCTGTGGTATAAAATGCAACTCCTGAAACATGTAGTCCAAATCTTAAATCCTTCTAAATGTTAGGCCCCTCGTGTAAATCACATTTTTCTGGGGGCACTTTGTGAAATAGAAGAAATTATGAGGCCGAAAGGAAGATAAATAAAAAAAGAACAAACTGGAGAATATCAAAAGCCCTCTGTCGTTCCCCAAGCCACCCGCCACCCTTTATGCTGTCGACGCTCGTCCTAGCCGCATTGGGACCGCCGCGAGTGCGGCATTTTCCAGTAGCATGTAGATGAACAGAAGATTCTGCTATAGTGTTTTTCTTGTTTGAGTACTCTTTTGCTAATTGATTGAAACAGCTCTGAAATGGCTTATGGCGGCACTTCTGTAACTCCAACTGGGCCGCCAGGTAGCTCTACATCAATAAGGCAGGTGAAACTTGACAAAGAATGTGAACTAAGAGTTGAAGTCAGTCCCGATTCTCCGCTTCGCCTCCGGTTGCTCACCGGCACCGCCGAGATTTTTGGAACGGAAATTGCTCCGGAGATTTGGTTGACTTTTCCACCGCGGCTCAAATTTGCTGTACGTAGACCTATACTTGTCGTTTTACTTGCGTCTCGTACACACATAGCGTGCATAAGGGTTTGATATGTTAAGCTTGTGGATTATTTGGATTATCGTTTTTGAACTGCTACTTTGGATTTTGAGTGAGAAATATTCTTTTGTTCCGCTGGCTTCAACGGAAATGTGAAGGGGAAAGCTTGAGTGAATGTTTGTGAGAGGTTTTTGTTAGTTTATACATGGATTTCATTTCTTTTCTCTTTCATAGATCCATTTACATCTGATAAGTTGCTCAAGTTGATGCTTACTTTTAGAAGAAAATTGAAAGATATGGAGTATTACTGAATTTGCTTTACGGTTTCACTTGCTTTGGTTTATCATACCCACAAATAATCTTTAAAGAGGGCAGGGGATTGTGGTTGAGATTCTCGTTTATATTCACACGCACATTGATATATAGTTCTGACTGAAAGTTCCATCAGGTTTTTACCTGGTACGGGGCAACAATTGAAATGGATGGGACAACTGAAACTGATTATACAGCAGATGAGGTATTGTTGTCTTTCTTACTTGTTCCACGTGTTCATTCGCATACATATGGACTCTCCTGCTTGCTGCTTTCTCCAGTAGCTATCTAATTGTTCTTTCATATCTCCATTAGACTCCCATGATCAGCTATGTTAATGTGCATGCTGTGCTGGACGCTCGAAGACATCGCGCCAAAGCTTCACCCAGTGATTCTGATGCTTCTCAGGTACCTTTATGTTTATGAGTAAACGTGTTAGAAAGGATTATGTTTTATACATTCTTCCTCTGCTGGGCCAATTGAGCGATGTCTTTCTTCAAATTAGATCTTGCCTGATATGCATAATCACTCAACACTTCATAATCAAAGGGAAAGAATCAGTCTGTTTGGGGAACTTTCAAGAACTAGTTGTTCTTAGTTGGTTTACTTTTACTTGGCTGTTATCAAGAAGAACTTTACCTCCATATTTACAAGTATCCATACTGGGATGTGACTCAAAGCTGTGTCAGCTTGCAATTATGGCCAACACTTCAATAACGGTCCTTGATGAAGGAGAAATCCATCTTTCAGCAAAGTTCTTGCCTCCCACCATAAAAGGATCCTTTAAAAGGGAGTACTTCAGCAATTGTTCTATCATTTGTTTGTTATGTATTTGGTTGATGGATATCTTTTGACATTTGAAATGATATAATCAGTTACGCTTTGGCATACTGGTCTGATTATGGAACATGTGATGTGTGTTTTTCTTATGTTATTATAAAGCTTCTCTTTACATCTGCCAATTTTTCATGTATTCACCCTTCAGTCACTTTATGCAGGGACCGAGGGTTATCGTTGTGGGACCTACAGATTCTGGAAAGAGTACATTGTCAAGGATGCTTCTTAGTTGGGCGGCTAAACAGGGATGGAAACCTACTTTTGTAGATTTAGACATAGGCCAAGGATCTATAACAATCCCTGGATGCATAGCTGCAACACCGATTGAACTACCTATTGATCCAGTCGAAGGCATTCCTCTTGATATGCCTCTAGTTTACTTCCATGGCCATGTGACACCTAGGTAATGGAGTCTACACTGAGAACTTCCTGAGTTGGTCTTTTAACTGCACATCCGTTGTATAGTCAGTGCCTGCTTTCATACTACTCACTGCTTACTTTTTATGCAATAGTTAATCTTTTCTCGACTATAAGTTTTTGTCCCATTTCAACTTGGTGGTTTTCAGTGTCAATGTAGATCTTTACAAGGCATTGGTGAAGGAGCTTGCTCAAATTTTGGAGAGGCAGTTTGCAGGAAATGTTGAATCTAGAGCTGCAGGCATGGTGATTAATACCATGGGATGGATTGAAGGTGTTGGTTATGAGGTATTTTATATATCTCCATCAATGCATATGGCTTTCTTCAGCTAAAGACAGGGCTGCTTAGTTACTATTCTTTTCTTTCTGTTTTTCTTTTCTCTTCTTGGCAGTTGTTGCTGCATGCAATTGATACATTCAATGCCACAGTTGTTCTGGTTTTGGGTCAGGTATCAGTTGTTCTGGCTAAGCAGACCTTCTTAAATTATAATATGATGAATATGATCTGCATGTCTGATTGCTTAGGCAATCACTTGAACATGTTTCTCGTTCGCTCTATGACTGTCAGAAGATGGTCACAGGGACTGTACCCTCGCCATGTACTTCAAAGCCTTATGAGAAATACTTATCTTCTCTGCTTTATTGGACACTTGAACATTTTGCAGGAAAAGCTTTGGAGTATGCTTAGAGATGTTTTGAAAAACAAAGCTAATGTAGATGTGGTGAAACTTCAGAAGTCTGGTGGTGTTGTCTCTAGAAATGCCAAAGTTCGTCAGAAGGCCAGGGCCTACAGAATACGTGTATGCATTTTGTAATAGGAAATTGTTAAATTTTGCAACAATACATCGCCTTTTAGCAATTGGCTGCTCCATTTTGAAATGTTCCTCTTTGTTTTATCCTGAGTGCAGGAATACTTCTATGGCCTTGCAAATGATCTTTCCCCGCATTCCAACATTGCAAATTTCAGTGATTTGTGCATCTACCGGGTAGGTGGTGGACCACAGGCCCCACGTTCTGCCCTGCCAGCTGGGGCAGAACCGGCTGCAGACCCTACAAGATTGATTCCTGTTAGTGTTAACCAAGATTTGCTGCATCTAGTCCTAGCTGTCTCATTTGCTAAAGAACCAGATGAAATTATTTCCAGGTAGAACAGATTCTCCGTTTGCATGTTCTTGGCCCTTGGCCTATGCATCTTGGTATTTAAAAGAGCTGGATTTATTTATTTATTTTTCTTCCTACTAGTACTAACCAAATATAAACATGTGAAATAGTTTTACTGATAAAAGCATTACCTAATATGCTTAGTTTTCTTTTATTCTTTTCCCTACCTTATTTGTGTGGGTAGACTGGAGCATACTGACGATCATCACCATGCATTCTGCCTGTTTTCTCTGAACCAAACTTTTTACACTATGATTGACATGCTTTTGGCGAGTACCTTCCATCTAATTGGAAGCATGGAATGAAATTTTCCCTAATGCTTCTCTTTTCTTCTCCCGCTAGTAACGTTGCTGGGTTCATATGGATCACCGACATTAATTTTGAAAGGTTTGAAGAATATTCTTTTATTTTCATTAAACAGTAATTGCCATATTGCTTCTGACATGATCCTCTTCCAATTCATCACACTACTGCAGCAAGAAAATCACATATCTCGCACCGTCTGCTGGAAATCTTCCTGGTAAATATTTGATCATGGGAAGCTTGACATGGTATGAACCTTGAGCGTCTTCCCCTTGGATTGCTCTAAGAGCTCTGTCTTAGCGTTGTACAATTGATGCATTAGCCCAGAATAGTTATTGTAGTTTAGTGTACAAGTATTGTCTTTACACATGTATGCAGTATATTCATACTGGCAACTTCAGAGGGTTTATACTGTAATCCTTTTAGTTATAAATTTGTGCCGGATATAATTTGTAATATTTTAACATCAAACTTCTCTATTTCCTTCCCCTTCTGCATTTTTTTAGAGGCTGCTATGCACTCAGCACTATTCATTTCAGAATCTCTGATAGGCATTCTTTAACCATGGGTCGAAAGTATTGAGGAAACAGAACAGGCCGAGCAATGAACTTGGCGTCTGAATAATGTAAATTTGCGTTCATCAAAGAGGCAAATACATGAAGAACATTGAACTATATTTTTAAGCTTCTGCAAAGATTCCAGTACTCAAGATCTATTACAAGTTATTCTTGATTCTACATGATATAGCTATAACGTCCTTCATGCTCTCAAGTTGTTTTTCTGATCAAGATATCCATTCTGGGGCTTCTCTTGAGGGTTATTTCTAATAGTGCTGTTCTCTACTTGTTGATCTTGTTTGAGTTTATGCTTTTCTTTGGTCAACAATCATAGTACCAGGTTTGTGTCTTGTACTAATAATGGATTGACACAAGAAACATCAGTAGTACACAGAACTGATGGCGGTGCCTGTACAACTTCCCAACTTATGTTGATAAGCCTATTGGATAGGTCTCGAGAATGGGCGAAGCACTGTGTTTTGTTCCACTGGGTCGGTCGACAGTTGCTGTGACCAAACATTTTGGTAGACTTAACGATATTCTTGAGGCTGGGTTCCACTGTTTGCCTTGTTGGTTTGGGTACCAGTTGGCTGGTAGGCTATCACTTGGAGTGAAACAAAAACCAAGGGTGCTTCCTTAAAATGATGTTGATTGAACATGTACATTCTGTAATTTTAGGAATATGGATCTCCGGGGATTCTGTTCTATTCTTCTATTTTGATCTAAATCTTGGATATTTACTATTATTATGTACGTTTTTATCATCTGATGCAGAGTTTGGATGCTTTATCACAAGCAATTTGTACTTTAAATTGTCCAGATCTTTAAAAGTGTATCAACATGCAGTTCATTTTAGGTTGGGCCTCATCTTTTGTGATTCTGCTATAAAATCATCAGTCCACTACACGGTGTATCGATTTGAAATTGTTCAGATCCTCATTGTGGACATAGAAACAGATGTTCACGTAAATAGATAAATGCAGGCAAAGTGTCCAGGCTTTGTATTGCAAAGCGCCAAGAAATTGTGGATGGGCTGCATGACAGTGGCATAGCCACCTGAGAGAAGGTGCCAGGAACTACAGCTAAGGATGTGATGGACATGGTTTTAAATACTTAAGACACGATGAGGGAAATAGTAGCTTCCTCAAAGTCTTCTGCAGTGTTTGTTCCACATGGTCCTGGTGCTGCGAAGGATATTTCCACACAGATTGGGGAGGGTCTTCTTTAGGCTGAAAGCATTCATAAGTAGACCTAGTGAGGTCTTCCCATTGCTATCAAATATAGGGTGCTTTCCAAGAATTGCTTCGGACTAACGGGATGAATTTGTCAAAATTTTACGAAGGCTATCCAGTTTACTAGTAGGAAAGTGAATATAGTAGCTGTTTTTCTTTATTGGTTCCTTCTCTCCTGTTTCTTCTCATCTGTGTCATACATTATTAATGTATAGCAATGCAATTCCTGTTATAGGGTACTGTCTGGGAGGGAAACTAGCTCGCAAAAGGAGAGTAATTGTGACAGTTCGGAAGTAAATCATGCAAGGAAAAGTTTGCATTGGCAAATCCAATCCTGCAATTAGACAACTCTCTGTGATTGTTTCCACCCACAAACACAACTAAATACACTATACTGTGTAATTAGGAAGTACTACTACACATGCCTCATACAGGAAAGGTAATCCCAATAACTTCAACTCAAAAAGGAAATGAACTGACAATCCATACAAGTATGATGAACATACTTTACAAGAAAAACGGCACAAAGCAGAGACATACGGACAAGTCATTGGCAACTTTGGCATAAACACCAAACTTTAATCCAAAGAGAAGCATCATAGTTTACTTCAGAAGAATATGTCACCCTTGAAACTAATCTATTTCCTCAACCTGTCATCCCCTCACTAATTAAGATACAAACTGATGCAAAACACCCCACTATATTACGCCTATGCTACATCAATCTAACATTAAAACCAATAAGCCTGTGCACAAACATAAATACATAAATCTTAGAATTGATGCAATTCAGATCAACTGAAAAACTTCTTGATAACATGTTCAATGAGTACAAAGACCCCAAGACAAGAAAGCAAAAGGGCAAATATATTATAATACATTTCGCAGAAATAATTCCCTCAAAACAACAAAATAGCAAATCTTTCATTCTGACAGCCCATGACAGAACATTGTGATGCCTCAGACAACACAGAACTCTGCATCAAAAGCAAGAACAAGCAACAGTGTATCATGAGAAGCAAAATCATATCTTTACCCTATCATAATGAGTATTTCAGAATCACCACCATCCATAAACCACCTGAGTGTATCTATCCTTAAGCCACCTAAAACTCTTTCTGAAAGTACCCTTGACTTTGCCTTCAACGGAGTAGACTTTGTAGCTGGCAACCCTCTTCTTCCTCTGAAACTCAGGATCAGTAAAACTCCAAGATTTTGAAGTTGACCCGCCAGTGCTCTTCCCTTTCTTGAGCTTCTGCGGCGGCGCCACCGGTGGCGGCGCATAGTGGTATGATGATGATGAAGAAGCAGAAGCATAAGAAGCACTGTACGACCTCAAATCATCAGTCCTAGCACTGGAGGGGGGTCCATAATAAGGCTCTATTTGCATATTTCCATCACTATAGAACTTTGATCTGTAATCTGCCATGGTTTTTGTTGAGGGGTGGGAAAAACTTTGTCGTGATGGAATTTTGTGGTTGTTTTCTGAGAGAAAAATTGGCAGAGAGTAGAGAACGAGTGGTGGTCTTAGTCTTGGATTTTGAAAATGTTGCGAGTGTAGGATTAGATTCTTGATGCCGTTTAATATGGGAAATTTTTACCTGAGATCAGACCAGTCAGCAGTACCTTTTGGGTATTATTTTAATATTTAATAATTAAGATGAAAAATAATATAAATATTAAACGTAGAATTA
The DNA here is from genome assembly GCF_000512975.1 of Sesamum indicum. NCBI lineage: Eukaryota > Viridiplantae > Streptophyta > Magnoliopsida > Lamiales > Pedaliaceae > Sesamum > Sesamum indicum. The sequence goes on from NC_026145.1 coordinate 2,026,005, forward strand.
GAATAAAAGATTTATTTTATTATTCATTTGCGTTTCAAAATTTGACATCAAAACATGCGGTTTGAATTTTATTCTTAGAAAATATAATTCTATGTTGGTGAAATATTGACAAATGCATTTCATCGTCGTATGTTTGAATGTTTTTCTGAATATATTTCTAAAAGAAGATAAGAGCAAAGGTAGTAAAATAGCCCGTTTCACATCCACCTAATTTAAGCCGTTCAGATTTGGTTCACAATATCTAAATCCAAAATTGAAAATTGCCAAATTTCTTAATAAGTTCCCCGAAATTCAAACTTGCGATTTTTCTTGAGATACAATTAATGACTTGGATTAAGGGGTAACAAGCATAATTTAACAGTTGGATTAGGATTTAAGAAAGAAACTATAGTTAAGTACACACTTGAGATTCTCTTTCACAACAATTAGTTAAGGTGGTTTTTAGGATTTCACAATTATGAAAAAGTAAAAGGTCTAAGATAATGAGCATCGTTGACAAATCAACTTGACAATCGATGATTTCAGGCAAAAGGGTCGCCAATTATTTAATTAGATGGAAAGGAGACTCAGTGAGAAAACAGTGGACCATGAAAAGGAGAAAAAAATTTGAATAATTTGAGACGATGCTTTGTTCAATATGGTTTATGCACAACTTATTTTCAAATCGTACTCTTAGAGCGAGGATGTAATATAAAGTCGCATGTCCATGTAAAAATATGATGACATGTAATAAGATATAAGTTTATCTTTAGCTAATGAACGGAACCGTTTCAGTTCTTTTACAGCATATATATATATATATATATATGTATATATATCCCAACAACTCTGCCTTACAGTAAAACTAGTAGTAGTTAGATTTTACGACATGGGGCACTGAGAGAGAATTTCAAGAAAGAGATGTTAAGAATTAGTGGAAAAAACCAAACAGGCTGGGACAACTAAGAATTTATCATGTCATGTGGTCTCAGTCGAAGTCCAGAATCTGGTGACCCCTTCAAATAGAGATGAGGATGATAATTCAAACATGAGGCCTGTATATATCCGCATTATTTTTCAAGGCTGCAACTTGCGTATATATAGAATAGATACATATGAACTCTTCCAAAATTTCGATCCTCAGAAATCCAGTTCAAAGTAGGACGTTGTGAGTGAGCTCAGGCGGTTTGTATGGCTGGTGAGTGTTTCAGCCAACAAAGTCTCCCACCAGATAAGCAAATGTAAACTGGGCATCGATTAACAATGCAATCCAAGATGAATGAAGAACCAGAACCCTCTCCCTAGATAAAGTGAAACCTATGGATGCATGATACATTCCTGACGCATACAGAATTAAGTGAAAATCCAACTTTAAGAGTGAAAAGAGTCCAACAACATCCAAATCTGCAGTTATTTTCAACAATTACAATACAAAGAGCAAACCAAAAATTTTGCAACAGTAGATTGGAATAGCAACCAAATTGGGAGATGGAAGTCCCCTCTGCAAATAACGGCATCTAAATCTCCCAATTTAAAAGTCCATTGCACGTTAAACTAACCTAGGAAACAAGACAATAAGTTACTTAAAACAAGGAGCGTTAACATTGGGGAATCAAAACCACTTTAGAGGAGATCAGCAACATTGGCTGGAAGCTCCTCAATTACAACATTATAGAACTTTTGTATGTCAAAAAGCATGCGATCATCATCTTTGGTAACAAAGTTTATGGCAACACCCTTCCTCCCAAATCGTCCACTTCGTCCAATACGATGCAGATAGTTCTCAGGCTGAGTCGGCAGATCATAGTTGATAACAAGAGACACTTGCTGAACATCAATACCACGGGCCAAGAGATCAGTGGTAATGAGAACACGGGAAGAACCAGATCTGAATTCTCGCATAATGATATCTCTTGTATTCTGGTCCATATCACCATGGGTGGCAGAGACAGTATGATCACGGCTGCGCATTTTATCAGTAAGCCAGTCAACCTTTCTCCTGGTGTTAACAAAGATGACACTCTGAGTGATGGCCAAGGTCTCGTAGAGATCACAGAGGGTCTCAAGCTTCCATTCCTCTTTTTCAACATTAACATAAAACTGCTTGATACCCTCAAGGGTCAGCTCATCACGTTTCACAAGAATGCGGACGGGCTTATTCATAAATTTCCTTGTAATTTCAAGAGCCTCAGGTGGCATAGTAGCAGAGAATACACCAACTTGAATCTTAGGAGGGAGCAATTGGAAGATGTCATAGATCTGAAAGAGAAATATAAGGCATAAGATGTAAAATAGTGGACTCAGAACATAGATGAAATCACTTTGAGACCAACTGCTGAAGAACAAAGGAGCACACTTCTTAGTGAAAGCTGTCACGAATGTCATGAGGACATGCATGATCTACCGACAGCAAGAATAGCAAGATATATTATATCCAAATTTCCAGCACCATAAACTCATTCTAACCAGTTAGGTAAAGTATGAAAAAATAAAGCAAAACAAGAGATATATACCTGATCCTTGAACCCTCTGGAAAGCATTTCATCTGCTTCATCCAATACAAACATTTTAATGTAATCAGGGCGCAGTGATTGCCTTCTCAACATGTCAAACACACGTCCTGGGGTACCAACCACAACATGAACCCCACTGGAAAGAATACGCTGATCTTCACGAACGCTGGTACCTCCGACACAAGCATGCACCTTAACACCAAGATAATCACCTAATGCTCGCATAACCTTCTCAATTTGCTGTGCTAGCTCACGGGTGGGTGCCAGTACCAAAGCCTGGCATTCAACTATATTATAGTCCAGCTGCTGCAGAATCCCAGAGCAGAACGTTGCAGTTTTCCCAGTCCCAGATTGAGCCTGTTGAATCACATCAAGTCCCTTGCAGAAGGGAACAATCCCTCTTTGCTGAATTGCAGAGGGCTTCTCAAAACCTTCAAACACAAATAAATTCTTTCAAATTCCAACAAGAATACTCAAGAGAACAGAGGTACTAACACATAATCTTGCAGGGCCAAACAGCAGAAGATGAGATTAGTCAATTTTTATTAGGTATATATATAAACAGCTGCATAGCTCATAAGCTTCATGAGGATTTGGCGGAACACAAATTGAAAGAAAGAACACAAGACACCATCAGAGACAGGAGGGGAATTAAAAAGAGGCATAGCAGAGAAAAATGAATCCAGTAAATGATTCATCAAGGATTGATGGTAATGCAATATGCAAATGCAGAAACCAGGAGAGAGGATGTATGATGTTCTTTAAATTGATTGCTATATACCATAGGCATAGATGCCCCTAAGAAGATTTTCCTGCAAGCCCATGGCATCAAAACTGTCATAGACCTCATCATAACTTGTGAAGAATTCCTGACCATCAGTTCCAAGCCTGCATTAATAGGGTTAGACAATTAAAAAGGTCAGAGTAAGAACAGTAACTTTGACCCAATTCACTAAGCCTAAACTCAGATATGCCGAAAGTTGCAAGTAACACGGAGAACTCACAGCTCATCCATTTTCGCATCATATTGGCGAGCATCGTATTGAGAACCTTCAGGTGCCAATCCAGCCATGACTGCAGAAATAGAAAAGAAATATAATTAAGGAAATACGCAATGCACTATTAGAATGAGAAGGACAACATCTGTCACGCGGACCAAGGCAGAGTTAAGCTAACTAAAAACACATATATCACAACCTAATACTCATCAATTATGTTTTTCTCCATAATTCTGCTATAAATAATAGTGAATATAGTTTAACCTAGTCCTACATAACTGCGTGCAAGGAAAGTGATCATGCAGAAAGATGCAAAAGCTGAAACCTTAATAAAGATTTTGAAGGAGTTGAGAGAATACCAACCCCAAGCAGGCGTGAATCTTTGTTTGAATACAATAAGATAGTAGAAAAACATGTACTAGTGGTAGGGAATGAAGACACCACATGGAGAGAATATTATAACAGGAAATTCAAGAAAAATAAAGTTGTACTGGCAAAACTTCCAACAGTTCTGCTGACAAGTGAACATAAATCATGCTGTAGCCTAGTGGCTAACAATATGAGGACAAACAGCAAAGCAGACAAAAGAATCGCCAAACAGCTCGTACAAGCCAAATCGAACGAATTACATCCAATACACTTGAGCTTCAAAAGCATAATATGTCACAGTCCATTTGCACACACACATCAAGCACCAATATTTCAGCTCGGTCATTCACTCTGCCTCAAAAGTACAGTTCAACAATAACTCCGTTACAGCAAAATCTGAAGTTCGAGAGCCAAAAACAACTACAAAAACATATCAAAGAAACAAACCCTACAGAAATAATGTCACAAAACAAAAAACGTATAAAAGCAAACTGATCACATACTCCTAAAAAATAAACTGAAAACCAGCATAACCAAACAGATCTTCCATATAAAAAATAATCATCAACTCCATAACCAAAAAACATACAAACAGAAAAGAGAAACCAGTCCATCCGATCAAAAAAATCAACTTATCCACTTATTCACCTAATCCTACGAACGCACACACAGGAAACTCACACAGCGCCGTAGCTGAGTTTTGATTAAGTTACCTGATACAACTCGGTTCTAACAAAGATCTGAGAAAAAAAAGGAGTGAGTAAGAAAGCGATTCAAGGCTTGGTTTATGCTGCGAAGTGTTCCGAAACTCCTCGGATCTACGCCGCGGAGTTCAGGAGAAAGAACAGTGTAAAAGAGAGAGAAGGAGAGAGCGATGAGAAATTCGCTGTGTTTTTAGGGGTTTGGATTGAGCCTACGATGCCTTTGTCTTCTTTCGTTCATTTACGGTTCTGCCCCCGCCTCTTTCTTTTGCCCAATGAGTAATGACACCGTCTTCTTCAAACTTGGGTTGGGCCAACCGCACATTAACGGGCTCTCCCACTTCAAATCCAAGTGGGCCACATGATTCTTCAAAGCCCACCATGTATGTATTGGATTTGTGGTCATTGAATCAGCCAAATGATTGGGCCTGTTTAGTGAAACAACTGGGCTCTTCAAAATTGAAATGACAGGAAAGGAAATTAGGTACTAAGTTTTGAATATCCCAGGTGATGAAGCCATTCGCCGAAAAATCCCTCAAGCCAGAACGGAGCTTAGCAATCAAAGGTGCACAGTCCCCCTCGAAAATTTACAAACTGCCAGCCTCGAGTAACTGCAAATTGGACTGATTCGCACAACGGGATCTCCTCACCAAACACAGTGATACCTAACCCACACAGGCGCCTGTTCACTCCTTGCGACTACTTGTATTCCAGTTTCATTCCCTTGGTCAAGCAGAGCACCATCAAAATTGAGCTTGACCAAGTTTGGGGGCGAGTACGCCAGCAGGATGGGCTTTCTACCTGGTATGGAAGTGAAGCCACAAAATTCTGTTGGTGGAAAGACTCTAGATAACGAACAACAAAGCCAGATTAATTGGTTCGGTGACAGACAGGTTCCTTTCACCATCTTCCTATTCCTGCACCACCACAACGCCCAAAAAATGCACAAGAAAAATTCAAACTCACACCTAGCCAGACTGGACATCACAGCACTCATCCAGGATATAACTCCCCTTTGCCAACTGAAAAAAATGATCTCCGAGCTAAGATTTGGCATTCCCCAAACCTGCGTGCAAAGGAACAAAACACTAAGAGATGTGAGTGAGGTTTCAGCCTGTCGTTGAAGCATTCAAACATGCAGGCCAAATAAACACCTTCACTTTGTTTGTGAGTTTGCCTGCCAAAGCCTCCGCCACCACCTATGTTCGGTCTCCATCAGGTTACTCGAACAGGGTCTTTCCTCCAGAGAGCAAGCGAGGTGGTTAGCCGACCGTAGGGAGAAGAGACCATTACTGGGGTAATGCCAAATTAAGAGATCCTCTGTTCTTGTGTGAGAGAGCGGGATTGTAAGGATGTCTCACTGTCCTCAGGCAAGAAAATATTATGAATTACTGTCGTCTTCAGATTAATCAGGTCTGAGACCCGCAGCTCCTCCATGTTTTCGGCCGGAGGGTAATAGTTCGAAAACTATGGATTGGTCCACACATTGATCTTCTCGCTCGAGCTGATGCGCCAACGGTACCCTGTGCGGAAAAGTTTATGTGCAGTCACAATGCTTCGCCAAGTGACAGAGGGACGACACCCGATAGTCGCTGTAAAAACTTAGTATATATCATGTTTAATTTTTCTAAAATATTAATAGAAAACATAAAATTTTAATTTAATAATGCTTCCACTAAGTAATGTAATTGTTGATTCGTACACATTAATTAAACTTGCATGAAGAAAAAATAGTTTATTAATTAATCATAGCCATTTATTTATATTTTTTATGATAATAATGAATAATATAATTAGACAATATAGCAAATAAAATATAAAAATTATAAAGTATCTAATATGTGAAAGTGAAAATTTGATTATTGTTAAATTAGTTGAATTATCTAAAAATTTCAATATCAACTGTAAATATGAAAAATTTTAAAATAAATAAAAAAAACAGTAAAGTTGAATTAAAATTATTATAATGAGGGTAAAATATAGTAAAAATTGAAGTTAAATTTATTTAAAAAAAATAAATTAGCTAGAAATAAAAGTTGGCGCCTCAAAAATACCTTTTTAGAGTTAGAAGCTGAAAATTGCTTTTTTGAAACTCGTGTAAATACTTTTTAAAAAAGTGTTGGTGAAAACTTCTACGTATAAAGAAGTAGTTTTCTTTTTTTTTTATAGAGAAATTTGAAAAAAACTCTCATTTTTTTTTTCTAGTTTTTTTGTTGACTAGAAAAACTCAATGCTTAATGAAATAATACTCTCATTCAGTAATTTCATTGGCAAACAGTAAGTAATTTTGCATGATTGAAAAAACAAATCTCGTTAAAACTTAATTTATATATATGTAAATAATATCAGATAATGTAGCAAATAAAATATAAAATTTTTAAAATATTAAATATGTGAAAGCATAAATCTTAAAAGTGTTAAATCATTTTAATTATTTTAAAACTCAAACATCAACATAAAAGGTTCAAAATTTAAATTAAGATTATTACAATGCGAATAAAATAGTTTTAAATTAAATTTATTTATTTAAAAAAACAACTAAAATCAGCTAAAACTTAGCAACTCTCAAGTAAAAAATAGGGATAATTACAATTTATTCTCTGATAATTATATGTAAATTTTTTCTAATTTAAAAAAATTATATTTACCTAATAAATAAATCCATCGGTTAGTTAAAATTTATTCAATTTGTTGATATTTAATAATAAGCTGAATGAAAATAAATTTTCACTCTCGATTGACTTATTACATACTTATGGGATGTTAAATAAATCTTTTGTGATTAAACTATCTTATAACTGTACCAGCTTACACGCATTAACTTATGAAGATGTATGAGTAATTTGATCATAAAAAAGTCTATTTGATCCGTAATAAATCAATAATAAGTCAATTTGGGTTAAGTATGAATTTTTATCCATTTTTTTTATTAATATAATCAAATTTTAACTAATGATAAACTTATTTATTGGAAAAAATGCATAACACCCCATGTGATATTTGAAATGAACAAATTTCCCCTATGAAAAAATAAATACCAAATTACCTCCATGTACTTTTTAAAATTGAGCAAATTACCCCTTTAGAAGACGTGGTGTATTACACGCTCCTTTCGTGCGAGTTTGATTGATTTTTTAATAATAAAATATTATTTCTATATAATAATATTATATTACTTATAATAAATATATATTTTTATTTAAAAAGAAAACTTACCCTTGTTGTTGCCGCTTGAAACCCTCTCCTTCCCCCATCATCGCAGCCTGAAACCCTCCCCCTCCCCATCACCGTACCATCATCAATGGTATTAAAAATAATTTTTAAAATGACAAAGAAAATTATGTATAATTACATCAAAAATATATACTTATTCATAGTAATAATATCTGAACAAATCAAAAGTAGTTGTAATCGGGCGTGGTAGGGAAGAGGAGGGCATTAGTTAAGGGTGTAGGGATGAACCTAATGTAAGTCAAAGTGGTGGAATACTTACTTAATTGAGTGGCATATGATGAGGCAGGCAGAAGAAAGGATGGCATGGGACACACACACACACACACAGAGACTAGTACTAAAATGGGTGCTGAGCAAAAAAGTTAAAGAAATGTATGGACACACACAGAGACTAGTACTAAAATGGGTGCTGAGCAAAAAAGAAAAAGAAATGTATGGCGCCAGCCACGCTGTGAGTGTGGTATGAGTGCGTCCACGTTCGGACAACCTTCCCAGTAGCCGAAAGTGCAAGAACTGCAGAGATCCATACCACATACCAAACCCTCTCAATTCTTTTTAACCAAATCACTACTACATTAATCTTATCAAAATCCCCAAAATTAAGAAAACAACTGCCTCTTTCTATTTTTAATTTTTTTTTTTTAAAAAAAAGAATAAGAATAGAAAGAAAAGAAAAATGGTATAGAAATTAGGGGGGAATAAGAAAAAGTAAAAAAGTGGTGGATGATAGTAGAAGAGGAAAGTGGTGGGGGGAGACAATGGCATGTCAACTAACTGTACAACTTCCATAATGGGAAAGTTGCGAATAATCCCATGGCATGTACCCTATTGGATCATCAGCAACCCAATTGGTATTAATTTACAAGTACACCTATTTATTTATTGGGTAAATATAACTACTCTTCATCATGCCAACCACACTTCTTACACTCATTGGACAACCTTTGATGTGAGATCAATCTTCCTCCTATTACACCCTACCTCACATGCATTTATTAATATTCATTTAACATATTTATTCTTAATTTTTTAATTTATGTTTCTTTTTTCTTTATGTCTACCAGATCTATTTGGATATATATAAACTCTTGTTATTTGAGAAATTATAAATAATTCCCTGATGTTAACATCTATCTAATAACAAGGGGCCGTTCTGTTGGATTTTTATTCGATTTTTGTGATGGGCTGATTCAAATTTTGAATTATAATTCTATATATTTTTTAAAATATTTTAACGGACTATATGTATGTATATATATATGACATAATAACTAGGAATATAAATAAGGAATTATGGATAGAAAGATAGATATCAGATAGTAGTGTGAATATGATGAGTGTGACAGTCCCGCAAACTACGGCGTTGCACCCATTACTTGGAACATTAATTAATTATGAATTGATTCTGCAGTAATTTTATATTAGTATATACATAAAGCGTGTATCCTTTATGCTGCTTTGGGCGGCGGGGGAGAGATGTGTGGTCGTCTACGCGTGGGCTCATCACTCCCCATTCTTCTGTTCACATTTCATTGGTTCCTCAATTCATCACATACAGCCGTACCTTTATCTTTTCGTAAAAGATACCCCCAACCCATCCCCACCCTTGGTTTATTGTTTATTTTAAAGGAATAGTTACACTATTTTAGAGTTTTATATAATTATACATAATTTTTTTTATAATTTGGTTTTTTTGTTTAATAAATAAATCACTTATTAATAAAGATTCACCAAAAAAAAATTAAATAAAAATTTATATTTATCTTACTTGACTTATTACTTACTTATTACAAGTCAAACAAAAATAAAAATTCCTGATAAAACTACCTTTATGCAGCTTCACACATTAATGCATGTTAGGAGGAGTATTTTCATCCTTATCACGAGGATTGTTTGGTTAGAAAAAATTTATTTGACCTGTAATAAAGTAGTAATAAGTTAATAAAAGGTGAATTTTGATTAAAGGATGTATCTGTATGTTAGATGGAAAACAGACATCATAAGTACTAGATATAATTAATTTCTTAAACTATAAGACATTTATATGTAATTACACTCAATCTCAGGAAAAAAAGGGTGTAATTATCGCTATTTTGACTCAACCCTTTGGATTAGTAAATTATTATTGTTTAATTTCTTTGTTTATGATGTACCCTAGCCCAGACGATGTTAAGGGTAGAATAGTCATCTAGTGATCCTTCGATGTCTTTGCATGAATTGAAATCAACCAAGCTTCTTGTTTTATTCCGGCTAAGAGGCACGTGATTTATTTCGATAACTTTTATAAAACTTGACATTCGAAGAATCAAACTTATTAAATATTAAAAAAATTACAGAATCAAAAGTATATTTAAGGCAGATAGATATATGGTTGAATTAAGACAAATATATATTTGTTGGAAACAATAATACATCAACGTTGCGTTTTGAAAATCGGAACCCTCCTCGATCAACAACTCAATCACCAGCTTTTGTGCAAAACAAAATCCTGAAACCAGTAAGAGACAGATTAAGAGTTAATTTCAAGTCTCACAGCTCACCTCTTTATATACTTTTCAAAGCTCGATTAATTCAATCCCTCAATCTTACGATGTGGGATAATAATATTTTATCATTTACCATCTAATCTATGCATTAATATCCAACTTATTAAATTAAAATTGTTTCGAATTGAATTGATATCTAATTAGAACAATATATTCATTTTGTAATAAGTACCGCATTGCAATTATTCATATACTATCTGATTGTATTAATTTAATTAATTTTGATGGATGCCTTCATCATACAATGATGTGAGTTCATGTTAAATAAAAAATAAATAAAGAAAGAAAGAATCCAGCATTATTCAAATACTTTTAATAATTACATAAATTATATATAGTGTCGAATAAATTAAAACAAATTATATAAATATATATTAATTGCCCCGTCATTTTGTATGTAATCCATTCTGTAAATATATATATATATATTTATTAATTAAAATAGGTTATGGGTCCTATATGGGTTCTAACGGGTCTTAAATTGGTTCTTTATGTTTAATTTTCTATTAGTTTATTAAAAGTAATTTTTGTAATATAATTGAATTGATAAAAGATACTAGTATAAATTATAATTATAAGTTCATAATGAGTCGTATATGGGTTGGTGATGGTATCTATATGAGTTGGTGATGATTTTTAAGTAGATTGGTGATGTGTATGGGTTGGTGATTGATTTTCAGTTTATTAAAATTGATTTAATTATATATACTATATATTATTAACTAACTTTCACATTTTTATGAGAAACAAAATTTTCAAAATTTATTTAGTAAATTATTATATTTTAAATTGATGAGAAACAAATTAAAGAAAAGTGAAGAATTTTATAATATAGTCAAAACTTACAATTCATATGTCACCATTTAATTTTTTTTTAATAAACTGACAGTATACAATTATATTATAAATTTCAATGCACATATACGATTATATTATAAATTTATAATGAACTAACATGTACTATTATATTGTGACTGAAAATTCACAATTCAATTTTAGAAAAGATCATGAAAAAATTGATTGCACAACTATTCATATCATGATTTATTTTAAAAATATGATATTTTTTAATACTTTACAAACTTTTTATTTTATATTTAACAAATAAATTTTTAACATAATCTCGTCACTTTTCATAAACAATAAATAATACAAATTTAATCGTTTATATTATTTGAATTCTATATTAAAAATATTGTCATTTTAAATTTGTCACCTTATTTTTATTATCTGAAATTTTAAATTTTATAAGTATTAAAAATAAAAAAATAGGTATCATTAACCCAATCCGACTCATTTTCGGCCCGTTAATTCAAATTCATTTTAAACCCAATCCATATTGAACCCAACCCGTTTGGACCCAATCCAAACCTGACCTAACACGTCCATTTGTCACCCCTACTTAAAACCTTCAAAACCTCCCCTAACATTTACTTTTTAAGTTTGAAAAGTTCATTTTACCCTTACAAAAATTACTTTGTGAAAAAAAAAATAAAGAGATTTTTAAAATATCAAAAATCATCATTTGTCTAATTCTAGTTTCACTTGTTCATCGAACTTTTTTTATTTTGTAATTCTAAAATACTTGTAGCTCATTTTATTTTAGTTTTACTTGTTTGCCAAACCAAGTTGAAAATATATTTATACATGCATATATATTGATATTAAAGAAATTTCTAGAATGCCAAAATCACCCTTTGTCGAAGTTTCACTTATTCATCAAGCTCTTTTTACTTTCGTAATCCTAAAATACTTGGAGCTCATTTTTTTTAGTTACACTTGCTTGTAAAGCCAAATTAAAAATAAATCTATACATATATATATATTTATTTAAATGATTAAATAATTAATAAAATCAAAATGGCTGATGAACCAATAAAAAATATAGAATTAATATATTTTATAATTATATAAATGTGATTGATATTACACAATTAGTCATGATTTTATGATGATTTTATCTTTCTTTTCGAGTTAAAATATTTCTAATCATATGAATATATTGCATTTCCAGCTGAAAAGATTTGATAACGTATAAAGATGATGAAATTGAGCTAAAAACGGAAATCGAAGGCACCCTAAGCTGACTGAACGTGCCCAAATTTAGTGCTCCAGTCAACGCTGAAGAAAAAAGGGAAAGATCAGATTTGCATGGACAAAGTCAAGTATTCATCCAAAAATTTTGCAAATAAAGTGAATAGATCATTCCTTTTAAACTCTATGACAGAAAAAGTACTGAGTTTGCAGAAAACTTATTTGAAAAGAAGAAGATATTGATTTGAAAAAATAAACTATTGGTGACCGAAGCAACAAGGATGAAGACGTGCAACATGCTGCATGTCGGGCAACGGCATAACTATGTATGCCCTTGCTGCTAGAAATAAGAAAAGCCCCTGTTCAACTTCGGATCACCCAAAAGAAACCTGAACCTAATCAGGACAACTGAAAAAGAAAGAATTTTTTACAAAACGAAGTAAAAGTTTAAGAATGTAAAAATTCAAGAAGATGATTATTGGCAGAAAACAACAAAAGCCAGCAGTAAAAAAAAAAATAGAAAAACCAGCTAGCAATTACATGGTCGAAAGGCCATCATGACCACCAGTTGGAAGGATGAAGGATGAGAATGCAATGACGTCATTAAGAAAGGAAAAAAATGATGACAACACAATGGCATCATAAAAAATAAGTTTGAAGTCTGGGTTTCAAGTCCGCAGACGGTTATAAATAAGTAAGCAGCGATGCTAATGGGGATCATTAGAAATTTTCTCCAACTCTTCAAAGTATTAGATTTAAAAGTTTTCAAAAGCTTTGTAGTTTTAAATTCTCAGTTTTTATGGGGCTTCCCAACAAGTATAGTTCTCTATATGAGAGGCTAAACAGTTGTCTCCTCCTATAAAGGAAGAAGTATCTATGTAATATTTCAAATTCTTAAATAAAGAGAGGCTTATGTTCCACTTGTTTATCCAAAATTTTATTAAATCTTTATTTTTGAGCATCTTCTACGCCCTAAGGTAGGAAACAAAATAAGGTTGTGTTGTTTTGTTGCTGAAGGAGCCAAGTACCTGCGAACCATCAACTGCGGTTGTGTGGTTGAAGAAAGTCCACAAAATTGAGGACTTGAAATACTTGGGAGCAAGACCGTCAAAACAAGGTATGAAGTTATGGAGACTTAATTTTATTTCGGAAGCATATTGAACGATTTTAGAGCATTAAGATAGATTATTAAGCTATTTCCTTTGAAAGGGCAAAACGGTCATAAATTAAGTTGAAGGACCAAATTTACGCAAAATTAAAAGATAATGGACTAAAATATTAATTGCCAAAATTAGTAGAACAAAATTAAATCGAGACAAAGTAAGTGTACTAAAATATTCATTTACCCTTCCCCTTTTAATTACTTAATCAATTTGAGTAATTTTCACATCAAATTTTGCAATATATATGCCAATCTTTTGCAATAAAGATGACACACCCCATTAATTAATTAAGTTCCAAAAAATCAATTGAAATAAATATAGTTACATAGTAATTATACATATATATTCATTATTCAATGATCATCAATAAAAACTGCAGCTAATTATCCATTGTCAAATATTTGTAAAAATATCAAACCATATACGCTTATAGATATACCATTATATTATTATATTTATTTTTAAAATTTAATTCAAGTGACACAGAATCAAATATTATGAATTCAGAGATACTCGAGTATTAATTATTAATTTCTTCAAAGAGGCTCCATCAAAGTTTGCAGTATTATGCTATCAAATCAATTTCAAACGAATTCAACCACGTCTCTTAAAAGATGCTCTGATTAAGTCAACCCTCTAATTAGAATCATAATTAGACTTCCTCAAAAAGCGAATTAACCACTTAATTTGAAACACAAAACCCTCACTAAGCATAAATTAATGATTGATATATTAATAAGCTCAAAAAATATGTCCCTAGCTGTCTGACCTGATGACTGACATTGCCCTTTCCCACTATATATGAATTCCTACTTTGAAAAGGTAAGCAAATTAAATTAATTAAAATTTAAAAAAAATTAATAATTTGTCATAAAGCCCACAAAAACATTCAATGGGTTGACCATTAATGTCAGTACTGTATATATAATTTATAATAATAAGGAGATATCATCATCTGAGTGTGATAATTCCAATAACAGAGAAAAAATAGCCATTGGCTACAACATAAAAGATTTAGAATTACAAGATGCATCGGTAGGTGTACTTGAATTTATGATTCTGATCGTCTTTTTCTTTTTCTTTTTCTTTAAAAAAAAGAAAATTATATCTGGATGTTGTAAACATGTTAATGCATGTTTGGGGAAGGGATGATGACATTCATGATCACAAGAAGATGACACACAAGGAATGTGTGTGTGTGTGAGTGAGATATATATATATATATATGTATATGTATATATTCTTGGGAGTTGTAATAAAATAAAATAAAGTGAGTGCAGTGGTTAGAGAGGCCATAAAGAGATAAACTCAAATTTATTCCACCGTTAAAACTTTTTTCCATTTCCAATTGCTATAAAAAGGGCACATCCAACCTCATTTCTCCTCGCACACTCACTCACACACACACACACACACATCAAATCAAAAGCTGTACTGACTACTCTTCCTTTCCTAAGTAATGGAACAGTAGCCCTTCTCACCCACGAATTCACACTGTTTG
This sequence comes from Sesamum indicum, assembly GCF_000512975.1. Classification (NCBI taxonomy): domain Eukaryota; kingdom Viridiplantae; phylum Streptophyta; class Magnoliopsida; order Lamiales; family Pedaliaceae; genus Sesamum; species Sesamum indicum. The sequence goes on from NC_026145.1 coordinate 2,041,043, forward strand.
AGGGGTTTAAGGTTTCTACCAGCTCCTTAGTTTGAGTGTGTGTAATATTGTACATACATTCACACATATGTGAATCTTCTCCATGATGAAAATGGGAAATCGCGTGGTCGTTTTCGATTGATGTGATCAGGGTAAGGGAGGTGACAGAAGAGAGTGAGCACACATGGTGTTTTCTTGCATCAACAATTCTACATGCTTGAAGCTATGGGTGCTCACTCTCTCTCTGTCACCTCGGCAGCCACTCTCCTGTCACCTGCCACTCTCTCTCTCTCTCTCTCACGCACACACACAAACACACAGATCTGTCTATCTGTTCGCAGTTTTTCTTATGATTTCCTGTTGTATTAATGGTGCTATGAATTGTTCATATATATATATGTATATGTATCTGTATATATATTCAAACACGTATCTGCTGTAGACTTAATCTTTGAATCCCTTTTTCTTTGTATTTTTTTGCAGCTTGGGTATGATTAATTATCTTGTCCTGTATCTATGTAATTCCAAGATTTTCATCGTCAAGATTGACAATATATATATATATGTATATAATATATATATTCAATTAATTGTATATGAGTACAAGTCCCTTTCTTTTATAGTGGGGTGGGGCATCACTCATCAGTTGTTGCCAATTGGAGGAAAAAGTCAAAGTATTAGGGTTTCTGCAGGAGCACTCAGCAGAAGATTGAAGATCTCGATCTATAGCCCTATCCATTATATATATAAGTTGTGTTAAGGTTGTAATAGATCCAAAGATCCAACTCCCTTGTATTCAATTTTTTTTCTCTTGCTAATGACATATATTATAGTCTAGTCCACATCTAGATATTATCCAAATCAGACACCGAACCTGAACAGGGTTTGCCATTTCTTGCAGCAGAAAATGTTGACTTAATTAGTGGCGTCGTGGGGGTTATCATTCTGTTGCTGTAATGGGGGCCTCTGGAGATTTCCTAGATCACATATATATAGTTTTCTACTCTAATTTCTCAACATAGAATTGAAGAGAAGTTGGGCAAGTAGCGAGCAGTGTAATTAATTTGGTGTACGAGGAAAGTGTTGGTATATATGATGATGAGGTTGTGGAGCTAATTTTTGCTCTTTTTCTGTCTGAAAAATTACCATACACTAATATTAGTTAGTCATATGTTTTTTTTCAAGTTCTTGAAACTCATCATTTTGCTATTAATGCTGTATCATGATCTCTCTTTATCACTACTCTCCCTCCACTATTAGTGGAGATGAAATGTTAGTGTTGTATGTATTTGATTGTCCATTTCATATATACTCTCTCTCTCTCTCTCTCTCTCTCTCTCTCTCTCACTCACTCACTCACTTTCTTTCAATTTTGTTTGAGTAATTTCTTAATAATTTGTGGTTTTCATTCATCCAATGGAAAAGATCAGAAATGTATTCCTTCAACATTAATTGATGTGTATGCTCTTATCTATTTCTTTTCTTCTTTTTAATAAACTATATATGCCTGATTAGCTTAATTAATGAAGGCTACATGAGTATATGTTTCTTTGTTGTCATACCAATTAATGAGTCTGTTTTACATGTAATTAATTTCGATATACGAGTAATGTGCGAAGGTATAGTGATGGAAAACACACACATGCAAACAAGTGTTAATTTCATGGGTGCATGCTTGCATATTCTTCCTAATTAATAAATATTTCATTTACATGGATCTGTTGACTGCTGCAGTTTCTATCTTAGCCATATGGGTTGCATTACTTAAGAAATTATTAAGGACTATATATATGTATATATGTCAACCTTATGATCATGATTATGAACTTATTATTAATGCAACTACTGCATGTACATTACAACTATATATATACATGATGCGTGCAAAAAATGCATGTATTGGAATAAGTAATAGGACAAAAATATGGTGCTCGACTCATTTGGAACGGGAAGTGGTGGAACAAGCGGTAGATGATGAAAACATATAAACGAGTGAAGAAGAGAGTGTTATTGCTTGATTTCATGTATAATAAAGATATTGATAAGTGGTCAAGGCTCTAAGTACGAAACTACAATATTTTTTTAAACTAACATGGTAAAAAAGGGTAAAAAGTATAGTACGTGGATTCAGAGAGTGTAAAACATATGGAGGGATGTGTGTGTCCTTGGACCATGTCCTTCCGATGATGTCCTTCTCATCCTCCCCCGTCTCTCACTGAGGAGCTCTCTATTTATGGCCAACAACAAGGTTGATGGAGAAGGTCATGAATTTGGTGGATCATGGCTCAAAGTTGTTGAATGATGCTAATCCCCCTTGAATTTAGGGGTAACTCGAGGATCTCTCCCAGATTTGGGGGACTGTTGAGTCTGCTGGGGATAAGGTTGTTGTCTTCTTGGATTTAAAGGGAGGTGGTTGAGGAATTTTCTCCCAATTGGACTTCATGTCTATTAGAGTTTAGAATACTTCTCTCTGGGGGCATCGGGTGTTCTTAAGGCCTGGTCCTCTATTTTCTAGGGGACTTTTGTTTGGGCTTGCTTGTGGGACTGTGAGACCTTTTGGATTAGAGCCCTCTCAACTTGGACTGATTGGACTTATGTTTTCTAGGGGAAATCTGCCTGGGCCTTGATCTCCCAAGCTAGACCCCTTGGGGTACCATGGATCTTGCATTTTTTTGTTCCTGGATTGTTTGAGTTTTTTTGGGCTAACCAATTTTTATGTATTTCAATACATATTGCTGGCTAGTAATCAATTAATATAATAAGTTTAGTATGTGTTTTGTATGTGGAATAAGAACAGATCAAGAAGCCCTTTTAATATGGTGATGAGGATCATCAGTTAATTAATAGGGTTTGTTTTGAGGAGAAAAAAGGCGGTACAAATTAACATTAAATGACAGTGGTAATCATGTTGCAGTTATCAGTTGGACCACTTTTTATGCCTATGGTTTATTCTAGTTTTGAATTTGTGCGTCTCCATAATTAGCATGATCAAACTCTGAGTTGATTTAATAACGTGTTTTCCCAAAGATTTGGGTTCCTTGGAAACCAAGTTGTTTCTTGTTCAATCACCCAAAAACAAGAGAGATCAATTGACAAAAGTTGGCGACCTTAATTAAGGCTTTGATTTGCTCCATGTAGATATATATATATATATATATATTTGTTTTTCAATCTAAATTTTAGGGTTAGATCTGTAGATATGTAGCAAAGGGTATGGTGTTAGTTGTAAGTAGGAAGTAATGGTTTCTGAATTGCATGGCCCTGGAGACGAACGAATATTAATGTATCTGCTCAAGTTCAACTCATGATCATCATTAAGATAATACATTGGTAGCTAGTTTTATATCATCTCTTTTCTTTCTCTACATATATAGTGTCTCTCCTTTTTTGAAGAGAGAAATTATGAAAATGCTCATAGGTAAGATGTAACAGCAGAGAACAACAAGTTATATACTTGAAAAGAATGGAGAATATATATACCTGATTATAAGGCAATCGCGAAAAAAGAATATCATATATACTGTGTACGTATGTACTATTCAACTCCAGTTAAACACTACTGATTATGAAATCATCGACTCAAGAACATCTCCTCTTTCATCTGATATTAAACAATGAAACAAGGAATAAAAAGAACAAGTATTTTTTGGCACTATAATTACAATATAGCTCTGGGACAACACAACAAGCAATCGTCATACTGATATGAAGCTAAAAACCAAAGGGAAAACTTGTATTACAGATGCATCTATTGTACTATGAAGATATTCAGTTAATCTCAGGCACATATGCACAAGCCATGTCAAAGAGTTTTTGGTGACAATTTACCATCCATTTCAAATATTCATAAGGATTTCTCTGGTCTAAGTCATCAAGTATTCCGGTAAGCCAGGCTTCATGGTATCTTAGAAACTGGAAACCAGATAAAGATCCTTGATCAGAAAGTTATCTAGACAGGGATAATGGAAAACCAAGACAATCATGATACCTGTAGACGCATGTCATACCCATTGAAAACTCCTATCGAGATAAATACTCAATCAACATCCTTCATTGAAATAAGAAATAGTACCTGAGTGTTAGATCTAAGTTTCTGGAGAAGCTCATGTAGAAGATACTGAGTGGTCTACCCAACTTCTGAAGCTAGAGCCTGAATCACAGGAATTCTTGTTCCTTGTCTAAGAAGAAAAGAAAATACTGCCTCGATATATCTGACAAAAGAAACAGACTTTTTGCTGCTGATAGCAGATTCTCACTTCAGATTCTGTATCAATATGATATCCAATCATTATTTGAAAATAAAAAATGATTTAACAGCAATATCATAGATAACCATAAGTCCACAAATAAGACAAGGAAATACGTGTCATGAGCTGAGGACTTTCAAGTAAATCAAGCAAAGTAGTATGATTTGCCAGCAATGTGTAATTCATCCCCCTTTTTGTCAAGATGTGTTCTGCTGAATCAACAAATTCAGAGCAGCCAGATGTTAGCTTGGGAATTTCTGCAAAACATTATGAATATCCCCTAAGTTTACATGTATGGTACCAATTTAAGATTCCGGCCTCAAATCTATACCTCATAATTCATCCAATTATTATATAGTCAGTTACCAAATCACCCAATATTTTTCACTTGAAGAATAAAAACGTATTTACCCCGCCTTCTTCTGTCTCTGTATTTCTATTTTACCCCACAAGAAAACAAAAGAAGATAAGATCCACCCTGAAGTATGTGCGCAGCTTTTTAAAAATGAATCTCTCCATCAACATGCAGCATGCAAAAGCTTTCATCTTTAGTGTTTAAATGTCCATAAGTATCTACGTTCGAAGCTTTCACCTCACTTAATTAATTAGATTGCAACACAAGAAATTTGCCTTGATATACTCCAAGACAATTGATTAGCAGTCAATGAAATCCACACATTCAAACCTCTTTAAGCGAAATGCTTAGTGATAAAGATAATTGTCACCTCCCAAACTTATTAACAACTCCAATTATTCTTTTGCGTCAAAAACAGAGCCAAATGAACTTCAGATTAACAATTATACATAATTTTCCGATCAATTCTTCTACCGGCACTACCTCCGAGGAGGTGGATGAGAGTTAATGGATGAGTGCTCAAGAGAGTTAGTGGGATCATTGGAAGCTCCAACAGTAACTATAGGAAGAGGGCAAGAAACAGATTCTGTGGAGTGATTTTGAGCAAAAGTAAATACTTCCTCTGGAAGATCACATCTCTTGAAGTAAAGAGTATGTGGTCTTCCATGTCATAAACTTTATAGCCTTTTTGGGTCATAGAGTAACCAAGAAAAATACACCTATGAGCTCGTTTGTGGAATTTGGACTTATGAGGATTGAGGTTAGTAGCGAAACAAAGACAACCAATTGTTTTGAGGTGGGAATATGTGGGTGGATGGCCATACAGTTTGTGGAATGGAGTACGCCATTCCAAGAATTTTGTAGGTGTTCTATTGATGATATAGGTAGCTGCAAGAATACAATCTCCCCAAAACTTCAAAGGTAGAGAGGCTTGAAATAAAAGGGCCCTTGCTACATCAAGGAGATGCCTATGCTTCCATTCTACCCGCCCATTTTGTTGAGGGGTGTAAACACAAGATGTTTGATGTAAAATTCCTAGTTTTTGGCAGAGTTTTTGACAATCCAGATTGATAAATTCAGAACCATTGTCAGAGCCAAGTGTTTTTATTTTGGTCTCAAACTGTGTTTCAACCATGGCTGAAAAGGTTTGTAAAATTGAAGGTACTTGGTCCTTGTGTTTGATAAGGTAAGTACACAAAGATCTGCTATAGTCATCAAGTATGGTCAAAACATAATTGCAACCTGAAATACTAGGAGTTTTGTATGGCCCCCAGAGGTCTAGATGGATCAAAGAAAAAGGTGAAACCGTGTGTGAATTACTAGGCTCAAAAGAAACTCTAGATTATTTAGCTTTAGGACATATGTCGCATTTTGTCTCAAAAGAGTCATCAACAAATTTACAATCTGGAATATGTTTAATAGCTATCATTGAGGCGTGCCCCATTCTTTTATGCCACAATGAGTTGTTACAGTCAGTAATAGCAGAACAGGAAATGGGAGTGGGTACAATGGAATGAGCATGAGCTTTACAAATAAGGGATTGCACAATGTAAAGATTTTTAGTTAGTATCTCCTTTGCCACGACCTCCTTAGAGACCTGGTCCTGCAAGATGCAGCTTGAGTAGGTGAAAGAAAAAGAGTAGGAACTATTTCTGCAAAGCTGGCTAACAGATATGAGATTAACCGAAAAATCTGGTATGTAAAGAACCGAACTAAGAACAAGCTTATCAGTAATTTTCACTATACCAATGTAAGTAACAGTCTTGATTGTGCCATCAGGTAGATGAATGACTTGTGTATGTGATGGAACAGAGTAGGAAACAAAGTAAGATAAATGAGCACACACATGATTCGTAGTTCCTGTGTCAATTATCCATTCACCCAAATTCAAAGCAGAAGAACAAGAAGCATTACCTGCGAACTGTTCTTCATAGTTAACATAGTTCGCGTAGTTCGAAATAGGATCTGAAGGTGGTTCCTTACTCCTCATTAGCTTCAATAATTCTGCTACCAAATCAGCAACTTTAGCTTTAGGTTCAGAATTTGATGTTGAAACCTCTCCAGTGCCTGCTCTCTTTGTTTCTATGTTTGCAACAAGGTTGTAATTTGTCCCATACTGCTTTTTCTTGTCATTCAACGCCTTGTACCATTCTGGCGTACCGTGGAGTTGAAAACACGTATCCCTCAAGTGCCCAGACTTGTGACAATGGGTACACATCATACTGCGCTTATCCAAAAAAGGCCTTCGCTTCTGCGACTGTTTGTTTGAGGAGTCTTTCTTATTTTCTTTCAAAGAAAACTGATACGCTGCATTATTCGTGCAATCAGCAAGTTGAACCTGCACGCTACATTGCTGTTCTACAGCAAAAAGCATAGAAAATGCCCTCTCGATATCAGGCAAAGGATCCATCATTAGAAGCTGGCTCTTCTCTTTGTCAAAGTTCTCATGGAGACCCATGAGGAACTGCATCAGTTGCGTTGCTGTGTGCCTCTCACCAACAGCCTTGTTGATCCCACACGTACAGCCTCCACAAGTACATTTAGGTGAGGGAGCTAGACAAAATAGCTCGTTCCACAGCTTTTTCACCCTTGTTAGGTAGCAAGTTAATGTCATATCCCCCTGTGAGATTGTGGAGATTTCTCTCTGTATCTGATAAATCATAGGTTCGCTACTACGTCCGTATCTGGGTTCAATTTCAAGCCATAATTCTCGTGAAGAGGTCACATACATAAATCCTTCGACTATCTCCTTTGAAATCGAATTCCATAGCCACGAAGTGACCATAAGATCCGCTCGTCGCCACTGCTCAAACAAGGGAGAGCCTACTGTCGGTCGAGGAAATGATCCGTCTATGAAACAAAGTTTCATCTTGCATCCTAGAGCAACATATAGTGCTCTACTCCAAGTCAAATAATTAGATCCGTTCAGCGGTGAAGATGCCAGCACAAAGCTGGAATTATCTGAAGGATGCAAATAAAGCACCTCCTTCTCGTATTGATCCGCTTCCATCGAAGCCGAATCCGTCATGTTCAAGTGTTAGATTGCAGCGACAACGTAATTGATCAGGCGAAGATAAAGTATCCAGAGACCTTCAATATGAAGGCTCTGATACCATGTGAAGAATTGAGTCAAACATGGTGAAAATCGTGCAAATTGATCACAGAATTTGATAGAGAGTATATATGAAGAAGAAGGTTGTTGTTTTAAATAACAAACTCCCGCCTGACTCAACTAACTCAACCGCCTAGTCAGACCTTGTGGCCCAATCACAAGATGAATAATTGACGGGGACGCTGACTGTACAATGTAAACAACTAATGAGAAGAAAACGCTAAAGTAGAAGTAACGATTTCTCCAAACTCCATCTTTTATCCTGCATCCAGAAGATCAACTGCATCACCAGCACCTGTATCACTCTGAGTATGATTCATGGAAGCAAGATCTGTAGTGACGAGGCATACTCCAACAAGCTCTACTCCTAGTAAAGAAGCTTAAAATGACTTCTATCAATCAATTCAGAATCTTTGACTCATAAAGCAAATTCAATAATTCACAGAACACCTCTACAAGGACAATCCTACCTCCTGCATTCGCCGTATTCTCTCAACAATTTCGGCTCCTTAAACAACACAAACACAAACAACATTCAAACCACCAGAACGTGTAATTAAGCAATCTGAGAGTGTGCAAATACCCTGTGGAGGCGATCGAGAGTGTATGAGAGAATTCCGAGACATCCCTCCCGACACGTCATCATTTGCCGGAGTCTCTGGCAAAGCCATAGCCGTCATTTTCGATAGCTCAGAGTAGAATCGATCTTTGTTAGATATCTAATACCACTGGGATTTGAATAAGAATTTTCGTGATTTTCTACTTTTGCTTAATTAAATTCTGCATAAAATATTTTTTTTTGAATATATAAATAGAGAATACAATGTGTATTAAATAAAATATATGACATAATATTATTCTAAAGTAAAAAATTTCATACTGCATTCCAATATGTTAAGTTCATCAAACAATTCGCCTAGATTAGTACAAAACTTGTAAGAATATGAAGAGCATCAAAAGAATCAAACCCTGATCAAGAAGAGGAAGAGAAGAAACAGCTTTAGAAGCATAGAAATAATAGTAAGGATAGGAGTAATTCCGCTGCCCCATGCCTGGTGGCATTATGGTGCCGGGATTGTACACGTAAACTGAAGGAGGTGGAGGAGCGCCGCCGCCCTTCGTTGTGTTCGACGGTGGTGGAGGTGGAGGTGGAGGGTTGGCGCTGCCGCCCCATGAAACATACGAGGGTGGTGGAGGCAGAGGATGGGGCGGCGGAGGAGAGGATGGCGCGGGAGAATCAAAGTAGTATGGTAGCGGCGGGGAGGGGTGGTGCACCGGTGGTGTTGGGGGCGACTTTGGAGTAGGTGGTGGTGGAGGTGAGCATATGACGGGGCAGGTCTCGCAGTCGCTAATACAAAGCAAACCTGCTGGTGGGAGGCCTGTTTGTGTTTGGCCTTCAGATCTTGAAGATGCGAACAGGATAAAGAGGAATAGCATCCATGTTCTTGGCATGAGTGCAAGAATTCGTGAATTTTTCATTTGGTTTTCTTTAAAAAGTGCATGAAAATTTTGACTCATTGGGTAGTGATTGATGTTTATGTGCAGTATGTATTTATAGAGACTCATGCTAGAGTAGTAGGAACTAGGGAGGCTTTTATATGTATAGCATGTAACGACACGAAGCCTGGTAAATGGAGATACAAGTGTATTAGTTTTACAGTGAACTGGTTGCCCTTTTTGAATTATATATTTATCATATAATGTAATAAATGCGATTAGTCGAATTCAATCCTTTCAAGAATTTGTCTCGATTGTGATTTATTTTAAATAAGAGTTGGAATTCTTATGTTATGTGTCTGAAAAGCAGTATCCTTTTCTGTAGAAAATTGGGACACTTGGAAACCAGTCTTTGTCAGAAGGGGAAACAATAATTTTGCTTGGCCTACTATGAGAAAGTGTGTGTGTAAAGTCACACTCAGGAAATCAAGTGATTAGCATGTAGTCCTTGCCTTTTGACTTAAGTGCGTGCAACGACTGTTGTTTGTTGTGTGTTGAATGAAGAAGACAGTTTTCTATCTACTAACTGTTGTTATCCATTTGGGCATCCTAAGTAAAATGCAATTGGGACTTGCATTTCCCGTGCTTTTCTGCAGACAAAATCCATTTCCGAACTTTGGATTATGCTTTTCTCTTGACACAATCTACCTTTGCAGGCGGGCACCAATTACGCAAAGTTTGTTCTACACTGTGACACTTTGTGCTTTGCATAAGGTACCTTTCTTATGGGGGAGGGCTTTGGAATCCTCCCCTTCAGTCTCTAATCCCAAGCAAAGGATTTCATCTGTGCCACTGCTGATTCCGATTGAGAGGGAGCTCTTTTTCTTGAAGAGAAGTGGACATGATTCTTGAACATAATGATTCAACGGTACCGGATTGATAACAAGAAGTTGACATGTAGATACCAAATGAGCATATTGGAGTTCAGAAACATGTTACAATTGAGTTTCAAGATGTTATTTTTGTTTCATGGCCAACTTTTTCCAGTTTATTTTGAGGATATATATAGTTTCCGTCCACGTTTTTATTCTGCAATCACAAACTTCAGCCTCTGCATCTTCGGGGAATGCTGCTTTATTTTTGAAATTCACGTATTCATTGAGTCATTATGATATCCAAGAATCCTGGAATTTTTTGTAATGAAATGAAATTTCACGAGGAAAAAAGAGCAAAGCATGACTGATAAAGATGAAAACAAGGAACTAATTTAATTCAACTTCATGCTTTTGGGGCCAGCAAAGAAAAGATTGAAAAAGTAAAATTTCAACACCTAGCCGAAACTTGGATGAGGACTTGATCTACGAGAAGACTTCTTATGGCTTAATACATGTTCGGTACCGAGTTTTTTAAGCCTGTTAAGCTGTGGAAGTATGTCTTTAGCGAGATCCGGCCTGTCTTTCTTTCTCAACTCAGCACATTTCAGGGCCATGTTCGCGTAGCCAAGGGTCTCTTCAATGGGCCAATCGGGCACACTTGGATCAAGAAAATCCACAAACGTCCCTTTCTCTATGGCCTTCTCGACTTGGTGAGTAAGTCCCATTGGTGGCCTAGCTGTAATAATTTGTAGCAACATCACCCCCAACGAGTATATATCAGATTTAGTCCCTAACTTGCCCGTTTGCTGATACTCCGGATCTATGTAACAGAACGTGCCTGCAGCAGACGTCATGTGATACTGAGTGACACTATCTGCAACTGAGGGTGGAACTAATCGAGCTAAGCCAACATCACTTATCTTGCACGTGTAGTTACGGTCTAACAGGATGTTGGCAGGCTTTAGGTCCCGGTGCACAAGTGGTTCAGGCTTGGCCTGGTGGAGAAACAAGAGTCCCGTTGCTATATCAGCCGCAATCTTGAAACGGATGCTCCATGGGATTGGAGGGGTGTTCCCTTTTCGAAACAAACGATCTTCAAGGCTCCCGTTGTTCATGTATTCATAAACCAAGATCCCATACTCGGGACAGGCTCCCATGAGGAGGACCATGTTTGGATGTCTCATGAAGCTTAGGACTTCAACCTGCACATGTGCAAATGATCACGCACACATTGCAACACCAGTTACAAATCTTTCACAGCAAATGATCTAAATACCTCTTGTTGGAACTGTTTTCTCCCTTGTGTAGCATCAGGTCTGAGAACTTTTACAGCTACTCTTGTGTGATCAAGTTTTCCTTTGAAAACAGGGCCGTAACCACCTTCACCGATTTTGAAGGACCTCGAGAATTTATTCGTTGCAGCTTCAATCTCCTCAATAGTGTATCTCCTGTAACGGACATCGTTGTTTGACAAGATAGTAAGAGCTCGACTCTTTTCTTTGGCCTCGCGCTTGGCTCTCAGCTCTGCTTGCTTTCTTCTCTGTGTTTCCCTCTTTGCAAGTTCCTGTGCTTTCTCTGCTGCTTCAATGGCAGCCCTGCATTTCGCTTTCTCCACTTCTAAAAGTGCAAGGGCTGCCTCTTCAGCAGTCCGCGCCTGCTGTAATCCATGTATATCGTCCAGCTTATTCATCTCATGAAGTTCATCAGCCTATAAGTTCAGCAAAGACGACTTAATTAGAAAAGCTGCTAAATTCCTCTCTAAACTCTTATCTACATTAAAAGCATCAAATATGCAGTGTTGTAAAAACAGAGATCCTCAAATTCTTACCTGATGTTTTAATGAAACTGCTTCTTTGCAAGCTGTATTGTACATATTCATGGTTTGCCTCACCTCTAGCTTTAGCTTTTCAAGTTCATTAATCTGCTATTACCAGATATATAACAGAGTAGTAGTAGCAGTAAAATTCTCTTGTACTTGTAAAACTGCATCAAAAACAAAATTGAACCATATTTGCAATATTTGATCATACTTACTGGAGGCGATGAGTTCTCCTCATGATCAGCTGTTTCTCCCGTGGACTTACCTAACATCTGCCCATTTGCAATACCCGTTGATCCATGACTGATTTCATCAGGTTCTGCTACATCATTGTCCCTGGATTTCCAACTGGATGAATGCAGTATAGATCCTCTACTGGAAACCTCGAGACTAGATGAATTTCTTGATGACCACCAACTGGGATTAGCTGATGGTTTTTTAGACAAACTACTAGAAATCTCATGATGATGGCGCATCGATCCATTGCTTAAAGTCCTCTCGGGCTTGATCGCCTCAGAACTGCATTTGACAGGCGTCCTCGGGGACCCAAGTGGAGACTGCGGCCTAGGAGGAGTTGAACCTGCTGCTGGCTGGGCTGCCGGTCGCACAGATTGTGTCTTTCCCCTTGAAATTACATAAACGCTACAGAAATCGGGTGCGGCCTTGTTTATCATGGTTGGGACATCATGAGTCCAGAACATCCTGCAAGTTTAGGACATCATATTACGAGTTTAAGGCATCAAGAGGGAGAGACAGATAGTTCAGGTTACATACCGAGTAATGGGACTTCTTGATGAGGCTCCAAGAACTATATTACTGATATGGTGGCTGCTGATGTAGTCTATAAGTGTGCTATGAACATCTGTCCCTTCTAGGACAACAGGCTGCATTATTATCTGCATGATCATCAACATTTTGGCCAATCATTTGGAAATCTTTTCAAGATTAAAGCATCGTGATTAAAACAAAAAAAAAAAAACCCACAATGTTGAATATGTAATTACAAAGAACTCGACTTATTACCCCTTTACGTGCACCGTAAGCACGAAACTGCGTGAAAAGATCCTCAAACGATTCATTATTTGCCTCCGGGGCACCACCATTGTCTGCATCGAACATCATTATTGGAAATTAAACGAGAGACATTTCACATCGTACAGGCTACCACATGATGCAACGTAATTAGACAACAGAAAAAAGAGAGGGTACCTACGATTATGCAAGTTTCTGGTCTTGACATGGAGCAAATTGAGAGTCGTATTGGTCACAAGCAGATTATCGATCGCCCATCTAACGGCCGTTGCGCTGTGCTTGTCCCTATCGACAGCCACGGCTGTGGCGCTGCCTTCGTGTGGCATATGGGATTCCATAATATATATATATATATATATATATATATATAAATATATATATATATATGTTGCGTTATCGTCCCATGAAATTGATATGAATCGTTAGGAAGAGGTGGTGCAATGGGGTTGATGCCGGCGGTGTAGTAGCACCACGTCCGCCACCATTGCCACCGCGATCACCACCTTCTGTCCATAACCTTAATTTCCTATGGAAAGAGGAAAGGAGAAGGGACGAGGGACGTCCCCAAACTCCTGAATTTGGATTTGATTTAGAATTTTCTTTTCGAGTATTTAAGTAAATCGTAGAGCACGCCTTGAAATTTACTATTTATATCCTTCTCTTATCCATCCATTTCTTTTTCGCCTATTTTGATTCATTTGTGACACAAATTTCTCACTTTTTAAAATAACCTAAATTTTATGACATAGGAAATTTTAATTTGAGATTAAATGAATTATATTTCGCGAAAAATAAGTCCACGTACAATAAAGGTAGATGCTAATAGTAATTAAGTTGAGTCATATCCCGACAAATTTTGGCAAAAATTAGATAGGAATAATTGCACTTTTTTTCCCTAACATTTGGTATAATTACACGTAAATTTTTTGTGGTTTGATAAATTATATCTAATACCTCTGGAGTTTCTTTCCATTTAACAAATAAGTTCATTCTTTAGTCAAAATTTACCAAATTTGCTGATATTAACAAAAAAAAAAAAAAATTAATTGAACAATGAATATATAACTAACTTTTTATTGACAGGAGAGGAGACACTAAAATCAGGTGTGGGCACAAAATTGAAGTTGGATCCCACATTTGTTGACTTTTACCCCCACTGTTGCCCTAGTGATGATAGACATCGTCACTCAAATTACCCAACAAATTCAAAAATTTCCACATAATATTTGGGGACATATCTTCCTTGAAACTATAATGTAATAATGTCCAATATCTTATGTTTGATTTATATTACAAGATTTAAACAGTCAAGAAATAGGGGCAAATTCATTTGACATTTTCAATATTATTATATTACTTGGCAAAATACAATTTATTCTATTTTTAATTATTAATAATCAATATAAGAAAAAATGTGAGTAATTCCTTTGTGATATTATAAATGAGCAAATTATCCCATTATGAAAAAATAAATAGTGATTTACCTCCCTATATTTTTTGAAATACAATAATTTACCCTTTTTGGTGTTAGAAATACAAAATTTTGGATGAAGAATAAGTGATTATTAGAGAAAATTCGAGTTCACTTGTCATAAATCTTAAATAATTTTAATATATCAAATAAAAGAGAATAAAAGTTTTGGCATGAGCTATTATGTTAGTTTTCTTTAGATTTTCATTCAATTTTTGTGGTGAACTGATTAAAATACATTTTTGGAATATAAATTATAGTGTTATATATTTTTATAAATTATTATGTTACTCATCCTCAATTTTTTATATACCTTTTCAACTATTTTTTTTTTAAAGAAATAGTAATATTCTGCTCATTATTAAAAGACTTTTTTTACTTAAAAAATATTTATATTATATTTTAAATAATAAATAAGTATATGGAGGTAGGTAGTTGTAATTTAACGAAAAGAAAAAAGTATGAAAGGCGGTTACGAATATGTAAGGAGAAACGCGTAGTGAGTTGGTCTTATTTTGGTCTTATTCTCAGCTCGGTCGTCACCGTCTTCAACCAACCACCTTCTCTATCGTCTTCCCTCCAAACTTCCTCAATTCACACCCCTATCTCTCTCTCTCTCTATATATATATATATATGTATATATATATTTGTATGCAGAGGTAGCACAGTTTTCAAACTGCAATTGTACAGGTTGACATTCGCCATGCGTTCACACGTTCTATCAATCACTCACCTGGGTTTCATTTGTTTATGTATATGAGGCTTCCGTTTTCCACAGAAATTCCTGATTGCTCCTCTCTTTTTGGTGCTTTAGGCTTTTTTTCAGGAAGCCCGTTTGGAGATGAATGAGAACAAGCAGCAGCAGAGGAAGCGAATACGAAAAGAAAATACAATTGATAGTGTTAAAATGGATGAAAAGCAAGTGAAGGTTAAAGGGTTGAACGAGAGCATAACTACTTTAGTTTTGCTGGAGGATCAAGAAAAGAACGATCTTGAAGAGCTGGAGAAGGAGAATCAAGAAGAAATGATTCAATTTGAAGAAAATCACAGCAACAGAAAGCGCGAGATGATGGATTATTACTCCAAGCTTCAGGGTTTTCATAAAGATGGGGAAAGGGCTGAAGGCACTCGGAGAAGAAAAGCAAAGTCGAATGCTTTTGCTGCCACAGAAGCTGCTGCGATGGCCATTGGTGCTGCAACCGCGGAGGATTCTATTTCTGATGATAAAATCGCCGGTGGCATGAATGATAAAGCTCCGGCTGCAGCAGGGCCTCAAAGGCGACTGTGGGTTAAGAATAGGTCCAAAGATTGGTGGGATCAATGTAATAGTCCTGATTTTCCGGAGGAAGAATTCAAGAAGGCGTTTAGAATGGGGAAGGATACATTTGACTTGATTTGTATTGAGTTGAGCTCTGTTGTTGCTAAGGAAAATACTATGTTGAGGGATGCAGTCCCTGTTAGACAACGCGTTGCGGTGTGCATATGGCGGTTGGCCACCGGAGAGCCACTTAGGCTTGTATCGAAGAAGTTTGGTTTGGGAATATCAACATGTCATAAGCTCGTACTCGAGGTTTGCTCAGCAATAAGGAATGTTTTGATGCCAAAATATCTTAGATGGCCAGATGAGGAGTCTTTGAAAAGAATTAAGGATGAATTCAAGTCGATTTCTGGGATACCTAACGTGGTTGGATC
>NC_026145.1:2057072-2060533 GCF_000512975.1 Sesamum indicum
ATCATCGCTCCAAAGAATAGTGTGGCAGCTTATTTTAATAGGCGGCATACTGAGAGGAATCAGAAGACGTCATATTCGATCACTGTTCAGGGTGTTGTTGATCCAAGGGGAGTTTTTACTGATGTATGCATTGGCTACCCTGGTTCAATGCCCGACGATCAGGTGTTGGAGAAGTCCACGCTTTTCCAACGGGCAAATGCAGGTTTCTACAACGGTGTTTGGATCGTTGGGAGTTCTGGATACCCTTTGATGGATTGGGTATTAGTCCCTTACACACACCAACATTTGACTTGGACTCAGCATGCTTTTAATGAGAAAATTGGGGAAATTCAGGGAGCTGCTAAAGAGTCATTTGCAAGATTGAAAACGAGGTGGGGTTGTTTGCAGAGAAGGACTGAAGTGAAGCTTCAAGATTTGCCTATGGTGCTCGGGGCTTGCTGTGTGTTGCATAACATATGTGAAACGAGGAATGAGGATTTGGATGCATCAATGAAGTTTGAGCTCATTGATGATGAAATGGTTCCTGAGGTTGGATTGAGGTCAGCTAACGCGATGAAGGCCAGAGATACAATCGCGCACAATCTTTTGCATCATAACCACGCCGGCACCTCATTTCTCACATAGGAGAAGAAGTAAGCCAGCCTCTTCACCTCTTGTAATTCCTGAAACATTGACTTTATACATTTGTGTCGTAGATTTGTACCATAAGCAGTCACAGCGTACTCAGGGGTCTCATTTCTCCATGGAAGGTGCGAAGTGATGATTGTTGGCGTGTAGGCCGAAGTCATAAACAGAAATCACAGACCCGTGTAGTTCAGTTTGCACTACTAGAAATAATTAGGTGAATTGCATTAGTTCATTCTGATTCTTTGATTTCATTGTTATACTTCCAAAAGAAGCATGATACAATATTTCTTGTTTATGTTAAATGAAAAGAGCGAAGTTGCACTTTTAGTCCTGTATGTTTAGAAGTTTTGCACATTTAGTCTTCTAGCTTTGCACGCAACACATTTGATCCTGTATTTTTTCCACTAACACATTCGGTCCTGTATCTTTCCGAACTCAACACTTTTGGTCCTGTAGAAAAAAAATAATGACCATTCTGCTCTTCTAATGTAAAAGCTTTATAGTTTCATCCCATGCTCACAATTGACCCAACATGCTTCAGAAATAAATTAAGTCCTCACAAATTCGTACCTTCTTCTGGGTATTTTCTTGATTTTTTGCCATCTTGTTCTTGGGTATTTCTCAATTTTTTACAGATTTCTCCAACCACACTACCGCAGCAGATGGTTTGCTGAACTTGGCTCTTTCAGCAACTAACAACACAGTCTTGTTTCGTTTTCTACCTTAGGGCGTAGAAGACACTCCAATATACGGACTTAATAGAATTTTAGATAACAAATTGAACAGAAGCCTTGCTTTTATAGAAGAAATATATGAAATATTACATAGATATGATTTTCTCCATTGGAGAAGACAACTGTTTAACCTCTCATAAAAGAGGACTTGACTAGTTGGGGAAACCCCCATAGAACTGAAAATTTAAAAATACAAGAAATTTGGAAAACCTATTGAAATACTATGCCTTGAAAAGTTGGAGAAAATTTCTGATGATCCTCATCTGCTTCATTGCTTCCTTATTTATAGGCGTCCGCAGACTTCAAATTCAAACTCTAAACTTGTTTTTTTATGACGTCACTGCATTCATCATCGCCTTGTCTTTTTTTAATGACGTCATTGCGTTCGCCATCTCTGCGTCCTTTCCAGCTGATGGTCATGATGGCTTGTCGGCTATGTGATTGCTAGCTAGATTTTCTCTTTCTGACTGTTGGCTTTTGTTCTCTTCCGCCGACAGTCTTAACTTCTGATTTTGACATTCTGTGTTTTTTACTTTGCTTTGTAAAAAGTCTTCTTTTTACCCTTGTCCTGTTTTAGTTTGAGTTTATTCTGGGTGACCTGAATTTTCGTCTCGAACAAGGGCTTTTCTTGTTTTTGCAACAAGGGATATGTAGTTTTGCCATTGCCCAACATGCCTCATGTTTCATGTCTTTATCCTTGTAGTCCCATATAAGTATTCTCTTTTTCTCGAACATGCTTTCTGTGAACTTAGTACTTTTTCCTGTCATGAATTTTAACAGGAATGATCCATTCAACTTATGTGAAAATATTTTAAATGTTTACTTGACTTTGTCCATCTTAATGAGACAGACTCATGGACCCCAAACTCTCTTGGTGGAGATATCATCCTCACTCATGGTTGACACCAGCGGAGCTTCTCCCAAGACAGTTTTGATTTTGTTGAAAACTACCATATCTGGTTTCTATAGCTTGATAAAATTGAATGTTGGATAAAACCCCTTTCCTGCTGTTTTTGAAGCTGATGATGTGAACTTCAACTCCAAGATATCTCCTCTTTTTAAGTGAGGGTTATTTTGCCATGATTCGTAAACCACCACATTAATCTACTTCGAAAGCTTTGAGATTTTCGGAAAACTTGGAGATAATATGAACTGAAGTTGGTGCCCCAAAATCATACTATTCTCGGACCTCTTCTTATTTGGATCCTTCTAACATTCAGACTCTGTTATGTTTTCGAGATTTTTTTATTGCGGTCTTGCTTGGATTGACACCTTTGCAAAAAATTAATTTTTCCCACATTTGCTGGTAAACCTACCAAGCAGAGGAAGAAGGTATTAACTCGTTAATATTAACCTCAGAGGTGTCAGTCATCGGCCTAAGGCTAATCTCCCTCTTTAATCTCAGAGGTGCTAGGTTGACTCGAATCTTTAGAGGTTTGCACTCCCTGTAACTCGATTGTCACCGTTTCACTAGAGTCTGATGATGGCCTCGTGCAAGCAGTACTTGAATCTAACGCTACAGGTCTAGAGCCCTGTACTCTAAGGTTATATTTTGGGCCATGCTCCCGCAACTTGCGAGTCATCATTGAGGGTGATACCTTTCAAATTGGTTCTAATAGGTTGTTCCATAGCGCGGTTGAGGCCACTATAGTACTCTTCATTGCAACCTGAACTGTGTAAAGATCAGCTCTTTGGAGTTGGCCAGCTACTTGGGCTTTCACCTATAGTTGTTCAAACCTTTTATCAAGCTCCTCAAGGTTCTCCCTGAGATGCAAGAGCCTCAAAATAATGGAGTTTGCTTCAGATGCCCCGATCTCTTGTTAGGAATACAAGAATATTTTCGTGAGATTTTATAATGACAATATTATAACAATAATATTGGCATTCAGCCTGCCATTTGATAATACGAGCCTTCTCAATTTGATTCTAATTTATTTTTTAAGAAAGTTGTAACAATAGTATTATCAAATTTTATGGTAAATTCTTTAGCAAGTAACAATAAATACCATTTCTTAAAAGTCTTCCAAACTGCAAAGAACTCTTTCTCGTTGACATGCCAGACTTTGGCTTGTTTTCTGATAACAACCCTCCTGTGTTTCT
>NC_026145.1:2060547-2105642 GCF_000512975.1 Sesamum indicum
AGTGGTCTTTTTCATGAGCACCGCTGCCCATTGATAGTCATTGGAGTTCGTCTAGACTACCAATTCGTTCTCGTCTTGCGGAATAGCAAGCTTGGATAGGTTACTGCAAACCTGTTTCAGCTCACGAACTCTTTGAATGTGGATTTCTTCCCACTTCCATTTTGAACTTTTCATTTCTTTCAAGAGAGGTTGAAAATCCTTTGTATATCTTGCAAGATCCTTAATTAAGATACCTGTAAAATTAACAACTCTCAAGAAGTTCTATAAATGCTTTTTGTCCTTGAGTACATCCGATCTTCACAGGACCCTCTAAACTTAGCTCCACTAATTTTATGAAATTTTCCTTGTCGAGTTCTAAGGTAGTTGATGCTATCTTTATTGCTGCAACCCATTCATCTATCAATTTCTCGGTATTCTAAAAATCGATATATCCAGGTTAAGTATAGCGTCTTATGAATGCAAGGGCTGGTGATTCTCGCGCAATATGTATTTTCAAGCATTCTTCTTGAATTTCTTCCTGAATTTTTCTTAGCCTAGTCCCTACAAACGTTGGGGGTGGCGTTGGTGTGGAAATCCGCACTCTCTCTTATTTGATGATCCTGTAGAGGATCATTGGAACATTTACTTCCCTCCTGTGGTGGTAGTGCTGGAGTGATTTCATTGGTTTGGATATTGACTAAATCCACAATCCCGAGTTGAGAAAAGAATTTTGCCAATTCTTGTAAATCTGATAGATCTGACTCTCGTCACCTCCATTACTTTATAAATCTAATGGATGCAATGATCAGATCTTCTCTGGTCTTCGGCTTTGGAATCTCCGTGGCCTTCCCCTTCTGACGTAGAAGAGGTACTATTCCAAAGGCGTCCTTGATCCGTTCATATCTGTATATTGATGTCTCAGGGCTCTCCTTTTGATTTCTCTTTAGATCTGCAATTTCTGACTTCAAATTTGTAAGTTCCTTATGTAGATCGGGAAGGATATTAAGATCTTGTCCACCTTCTGGCTTAAGGTTTCTTATTTCATAGGTATATGAATTAACCTATATCCATAGTCTTGAACTATGTTTTGTATTCCTCTCTGATCTTGGAGATCTTCGAGGCATCCGGCTCGAGTTCTTTCGAGTCAGTTGTTTAATCATAATTTTTAGAACTATAACTATGCAGGAATTTACTCGTTCCGCTTCTCTTGGCTGGGATTCTACCATGGACTTTAGTGAAGTGTAAACGTCTCACTACATTTCATGGTAGTATATGTCAAACTTGAAAATTCCTCAATCATTCTTCTTCTTCTGGCCCGAGAAGATTTGGGTCAATCCTCTTGGGACCATTGTAACATTTGTCAAGAATTTTCATGAGAAAGTATCTTCTTTTGTATTTCCAGAATTTGGAAATATTCCTTGTTTTCATCGTAATTGAAACTTTTGTTCGGTTTCATTTCTCTCAAAGAGTCTCATCCATTAGGAGATAAATAATATCTAAATGCAATATAAACAAATATTTATTCAATAAAATCTAAAGCTCTTATACCATTCTAAGCGAGCATTAACAAAAAAAATGTAAAGGGAGTGAATATGCTCTTTAATAGTTGCTTAGGAATAAAATTCGCCAAAATCTGTCAGAAGACTAAAAGTAAGCAATTTGAAGGTTACTGGACCTAAATAAATATTGACATAATTATCGGACTAAAATTAATATTAAACATACTTAGAAGACTAAAATAATAATTTTTCTGTAAAATTATCTTAAATTTGGTAGCAGGACTAAATCTGTCTCTTCTTGAATGTTATAGCACTAAATCTGTTAGCCCGAAAGTTAAAAGGACTAAACGGGCCAACAAACCAAATTTAGAGGAAATTTGTCATTTTCCCAATGAAAAAGATTTCCCCTTTGTATAGAGGTAAACTTCTTACATTTTGGTTGCCCAATCAAGAAAAAGCAAGAATCATCACTGCTTAATATACAAGATTATGCCCAAGTGAAGAGCAAGGCTGTCTGACTTGATCTTGATGGCATCTGAATTTGATTGCTGTTGCTGGAATATTCGTTAATGATATATTTGTGAATTAACAACAAAAGGTTTGATTAAGATTTTGAATTTGAATCTTACAATCCAAACAAAACCCAGCTACTAATCGAAATCTTTGAATTCATTTTATATACACCAAAAAGTTTATGTATGAAATTTCGCACTCTTATATCTCATTCCTGGATAGAAATAAACAAAAGGTAAGGAAGGTGGAGAGAATAACGCCGGTTGAGTTGTACCCTCTGTGATGTATCCTTACCCAGTTATTACATGCATTTGAATCGTTTCTTAACAATACCATGTAATCAAAATCCTTTTTTAAAGAAAAAAAAATGTAATGATGTCTATATGGATATTGAAGCGAATAATTTTGATGCTTTTCTATGACATCGAAGTCCAGAATTGATATAATCCCCAAACTTAATGAACCTGTACTTTACTCGCCTTATGAAGCCAAGCAAGTACACAACCTAACCTAAAATGTTAGGAGCATTCTAATGTTGCTCCTTGCACCGTACCCGGCAACACCATACACAACAAAATGGACTGTATAGGTTTTTCTTCAGGAAAAAGCTTTATGACTAGCATCTCCACGGAGTCCTTGGAATGCAGAATACTTGTCAGCACATGGGGTTTGCCTTGTGGTCATCGCGCACCTCCAAATCGTTGCTCATCTTGGTTAGATGGTAGGCGAAAAGGAAAATGAGCAAAATGGATCCTCAGGAGAGGGGAGTTCTGTTTCTTGTCATCAAACTTGTAACCTGCAGGTTCAGAGGCTAGATCAGAATGTGAGACTGAAAAGTAACTTTGTCAAGGATCGGAGCTGCAATAGATATTCTGTTAAGGATTTCTTCATCCCACATTAATCATCCAAGTCTCATGTGATCAAACATTTGAGGATAGTAGCATACTTCCATTTAACAATATAAACTGGAGATGGAGCTCCAACCTTGGAGGGCTTCCATAGCCGTGAGAGCACACTTTGCATCAGTAAACTCCACAAAGCACAGCACCATCGCCTTGTCTCCACGCTGCATACAGAATTTTCAGTTGAAGGAAGAAGAGAAAAAATAATAATAATAAAACAAGCAAGAGGTAATACTGATGTCAATTCAAAGTAAAGCACCACATTTGTGCGAGACACATCTTCAAGGCCTGTAATACACTCCCATATTTCCTTTTGCGTTTCTTTCAGGATGTAACTTATTCCGCATTTCACCATAGATAAATCAAATTTATGCTTCCAGGCTATAAATATTGTTATGCACAGATGGATGTTCTCAACCTAACACTCCATCTAATGATCAAGAAGCATATAGTGAAAAACTACGGAACAGGCAAAAAATCTATCCTGGGGGAGTTTCTCATCAAGATAACTACAGGAAATCATGCAAGTAGCAACTTGAAAATCCAGTAGAACATTCGGAAAAATTTAATGCTACTGTTGATGATCTCATAGTTAGCAATTGTATATCTGTAATATCGAGCCAAAGTTTGTGCAATGTGTACTAAAAACAGGTAGATGCCAATTTGATGTGTCTTACCAGGTGTAGCATAAAGTAGACTCATCATGAAAGAACAAGACTAAAAAATCAAAAGCAAACTTACACGTCTGGGCTCCTTATGAACAACTCTAATCTCTCTAAACCCAATAAATGGCCGAAAAAGATCTATTTGCAAGTTAAGGGCATTGTAAGTAAATGGCTGAAAAAGCAAATTTAGGGACAATGTAAGCATCTCAAAGACACCAATATTAGAGCAGACTAAATTTGAACTTTTAGGGAAAAAATTAAAGGAGTCAACGCATCAAGATTACTGAAGTAGGAAGGATACGTCCTATTTCTCTTCTCGTACAGTCAGTTGGAAGCCCATCAACAAACAAAATATTTGACTCTCCAGCTGGAACAGGAGGACCATCGGCCCTTCTCATTGAGTTTTCATAAGTCGCATCAGGGATGCCAGGGCTAGTGCCTGGAGCAACATCTCGCTGGCGGACTAGCAGGCTTGGATCCTCGAAAGAAGATGGGTAGCCTTTAAAGCTAGTTCCGGCAGTCAATCCACTAATACCAGGTTCAGAACGAATACCAGCAAAATCGTCGACGCCATAAGCCCCAGCACGTGATGGTAAGATCTAAACCACAAAACAAAAATGAAACCGTTTGTTCATCACATGCATCAAGACTTTCAAGCGTGCCTGAAAGATAGGAAAATACTCACATCTTTTTGTGGAAAATCTGAGGAAGCAGCACGTAAATCTCTGGAACTATAAGGATAATAATTGGTCAAGGTTGACACTTCAGATGGTAAATAACCTGGAAAGCTTGGTTTAGGTATGCTTCCTGGTATAACAGGACTATGTAACTATGAGTTCCCAATATATAAGGAGACACAGAAGAAAAACATGAAATTAGAACAAACTTCATGCAGTAAGAACAGAGCACATTAACACAGTTCAAAATTTTGTTGAATGACACAGAGACATTCTTTTAAGCAACATGACAGCAACTGATTGTTGGAACCAGTTCAAGTGCTGAAAAAAACGGTTATAACAGATGATGCACAAGTGAAAAATGCCAAATTTCTCTAACCCTCCTACTCTGAATTGTTTGTTTGCCTTCTGTAAATGAACAAAATGCAGTTGAAAAGTTTTCAATCTAATTTTCCTTCCATAATCCTTTTTTACTCCGAAGGTTCGTCTCCTGTTGAAAATTAAACTGAACATGACCAAACCCACTTCAGAATTATCAAATTCTAGTCGGAAACTGGTACGATATTAATGCCTCCTCATCCATTTTCATATTTCCTACATTAACAAAAGAAAAAACAAAGTAGTCAAAACTCTCACAACACCTACCACCTAATCAAACACGCCATCTTCTACAACTAAAATTAGTATCAGCAGGAGTTAAAACAATCAAATATGCGAACAGTTAAAGTTATAACACCGCATCAAATAACTGAAGTTTCAGGTAATGATATGCATATGTAAGAATTGTTGCATCTAATATAAGTTAATCAACAAATACAAAGTTACATATAATATAAGTTTCGGGCACAGACGAAAACGACAGACAAACCTCTGTCGGAGGACGACGGCGGAGCGGCGGGGGCAGCAGCGCTGTATCTCCAGTAAGGATCGCCCATGAAAACACAAAATTTGTGCTGGAGATGTATATTTCTTTTACAGATATAGGGTTTTTATTTTGCAAACATCATTGACTAGAAAACATAAAAAGGAAAAAGAAGCATATAATATGAAATCGCTTTCCGCTTTTGACATCTCACACGATTTTTCAAATTCATTGATTATTATGGTAAATGGTTATCGTAATTATATCTTTGCTTAAATTTGTGTTCTTATTGAATATTCAAAATTACAAATAATAAATATATACTTACGTTTTTTACTCTTATTTACATTCATTAAAAACGAAAGCCATTTTCCACTTAAAATATAATTATTTATTTCCTTTAAATAGTTTATCTCATCTTTTAACCGTCAGTATACTATCATATTTATATTTTAATTTCATTCGTATGTTAACCACTTTACTTTGTTTTTATCATATGTTAAGTTTTATTTTTAAAATTTTTATCGTAACTATATATCGTATTATATGTGTGCAAGTCTTTTATGCCACTACGAGTAATAATATTAAAAAAGTTACACACCACAAATGAACATTTATTTGTTATAATATTACACTCTATTTTTGTAATAATAATTCTTATAATAAGTTGATACATTTTTATAAGATGTTGTAAAAAAATGTTAGTGATAAATAATTTTATAATTAAAAATTTTTGTTAAAATCTTAAAAATAAGTTGGGAATATAATATTTTTTATTTAAAAAAAATTAAACGTTCATAATGTCTTGTTTTTAACGGTGAATTACATTTTGTCATTTAAACTATGGCACTTGTTTTTAACGGTGAATTACATTTAGAGTATGTGAGGCCTAAGTATTGAGGTGAGCAATTGTTGTGGATAAACCCCTCAAAATTCAAATTCAAGAAGAAAGGAATTTGAGTTGGATAAGGGTTCTGGTGAATAAACTCCCCATTTCCCTAGGGATCCATCTTATCTTCAAACATCATCATCAATTACGTGGCCGCTCCCTCTCTGTTGTGTACCAATATTTCCTGCCATTTTGTGGCTTAAAGGCTTGTCTCCTCATGGGCTCTACTGGGCTCTTAATCCCATCCACCATCCTTTAAACCTCTTTCGTTTATTGGGCTGACCCTTTATTTTTGGGCATTGTCCATCTTTACATTTCATTATTTTTTTTATTTTTTTTTATCAACTTATCATTTCAACTTCGTGAATTTTATAATGTCAAGTGGTTTATCTATATATTGCCACTAAATATCATATGTACAGTGTATGTGATACATTGATCAAAACAAATATGGCAAAGTGTAAAATTTATAAAGTTAAGATTGTACATTGATACAATTTTATATATATATATTTAAATAATAAAATATAAAAACGAATATAATTCAAATAACAAAATCTCATTTATCTTACGTTTTTTCATCTTATAAACCCCTCCTCTTAATTTTTTACTCAATATTTTCAAACACTCAGCCTAACATCCGAGAAAGTGTATAACTTAACTCCAGCATGCCAACCTGTGAATTATTATTATTATTATTATTTTTATATACATATACTTGACAGTGTCATTAGTTTTATTAAGATTTTAGGATTAATTAAATTAATTAGTATGGTGATGGTTGGTATTATTATATTTGTAAAAAGTGGGTCGGGTCTTTAGAATCCAACCCAGATTTTAAATTGTGAGTTGGCAATGCCATTCATACTTACTATTATGATGATTATTATTATAATTAAATACAAAAACTCAAGATTTTGTCATTACTCCAAGTGGATTTGGATTTTGGACCCACCATCTTATGTTGTCCAATTTTGTCCCATCACCCACCCAATTCACATCATGTTTCTTCATCTATAATTACAAAAGTTATATTTAAATTATAAAAAAAAATTAAAGTAATAGTAATAATTATTAATCTGTCATTTGCACCAGATCCATACCTTTATGAGCTGGTTTCAATTCCCTATAACCATTCTACCTGCACTCTCTCCTTTTTAACTTTCTACTTTTTCACATTTTTTTATTACGAAAAATGAAATTCATTGCTGATTCGAGTATTGAAAGATTATTTATTCAAAATTTTTAATACGTGTTGGTATTATTATTGAGGAGAAAGTGATTTTATTATTCTTGAAATTATTTATGGACTATTCAAATGGATTAATTTATATAAGATAAATAGTTATGTAAATAAATAAAAGAAATACACGTACGGGTTTGTAGTTTACTTTATAAATGCTTTTGCAAGTATTGAATAGTCGGGAAAATAACTCCCTTCACTAGAAATGGATGCACCAGTACGATTGAAACCTTCCTTTATTGTGCTACACCAGTACAACGATTAGAGCTAAAAGATGGTAGCAGAGCCAAATTCTGATCAGAATAATTTTCTTTCGATCAGATCGTCCCAATCAGAACGACTATATTTGTATAAAAAAAATTGTATATAATTAAGGGTATGATGAATAGAATAAAATAAAATGCAATATTTAGGTGATGGCACAACCAAATCAAAATTGTGATGGTTCATGCATTTGAAGGTTTTGCACAAAAATGGGGAAACATTCTCTAAGGAGGTGATATATCTTAAAATGGAGAGAGGAATTAAACAAGTGGTGATGTGCAGTGAGTTTGAGGAATGTGATGCACCAACTTACAGAAGAATGACAAGTAGGAGATCCGGTCCAAAAAGACGAGCAAATTAAGTGAAACGACGCCGGAAAGGGAGGAGTATATATAAGTACACTACACACAATGCACATTACTACATTACTAAAGACTCCACTCACTCACATATATAACGTATATTACTACACACACACACACACACGCGTTTAGAGAGAGGAAACAGAATTTTAGCGGAAATCTAGAGAGAGAGGAGGCAAGAATGGAGGGAGGGAACGATAACAACGGCGAAGACGAAATCCTAGGTTCGAGTTTGACGATGGAAAAAGTCGCCGCTGCCAAACAGTTCATCGAGAATCACTATAAGAATCAGATGAAAAGCATACAGGAACGAAAAGAAAGGTATATTTGGATGTATATAGATATATAAATGATAACCCATGTGCTTGTATTATTGGCAACCTTTTTTTTTTTTAAAAAAAAAAATAGAAATGTAGTATAGTAGTGGTGAATTAGTCTAGTTTGAGTAGCGATTTAGCTTCGTGGTTGACAAGATCTGGTGCTAACTGTGGTGTTTCGGTTGTTTTTTTGGCGTATTTACGCTCTGGGTTTTAGGTTTTCAAAGTCAATTTAGATTGTGGTATGTTGCTTAGAGTTAAAGTGTCAGATAGGTGTAGATGGTGATTTTGCATTCTGGTTTGTGATTATTTCTGTTTAATTGGAAGGATTTCAATTCTTGTGACGATGCACGCAACTCAACCAATTTGTAGAACTTTACATTTAATTGAGTTAATTTCAAATAAGATAATTGCGATAAAAAGACTTGGTTTGGCCGTGGTTTAAGAGTGCTGTAAACAAATCTAATCAATTTTCTGTGCATGAGTGTGCGTCCTTGAGTTGGACGTACGGAAATCTTGCCAGGCGAAACAAATCTAGTTTAATCTGTTCAAATTTCCTGTTAACTGAAAGTTGAATCTTCATGAATTGTTACAATGCTAGTATCATTTCGCATAGTTACAACATATGTGTATCTATATACGTCTGTGTTTGTGTATTTTGATGTATATGTATTTAAGGCTATATGTTGTGATTTATAATGTCAGCAAGCTAACTAAAGATGATCCGGTTAGTAGCTGTAGTTGCGATTTTTGCTGCAGCACGGGTCATGCAAGTTAACCTTTTTTCCTCCCCCGCATTTTTACTTTAAATAATGAGTTACGTGGTTGAGGATGGTTTGCTCACTCCATCCAGGAGAGACTTATATTATAGGGAACTCATGGTTGTTTTTTCCCCTTTCTCCAACTCCTATTTTCTCTCTCATTCTTTTTGTATTTTCTTTCCAACTATTAACTATTTAATTATCTAGTATCTCATAAATATTTATCTTCCCTTCGAACTACTTATTTTAAACAATTCATTACTATATCTTAAAATCCTTGTCTTCATTTTATGAATAAAGATATTCATGAATACACAATGATTGGGCTACTCACCCTAGTTTTGATTAATTATAAGAAGCAACAGATTTTTGAGAGACGATTCATGTGTACAAAGATGAGGGTGTCGATCAGGACATTGTGTTTAGTCTCTCCATTTAATATATTATCTTTATAAATATTGTCTTTTAAGTCCTTACCAAGTTTGTGATATTTTGTCGTATCACATGACTGAACATATTTAAAAAGGAAAGCTTATTGATCTTAGTTACATAAATGCTACTAGAATAGACGTTGTTGGGTTGGCTGGCTGGGTGGTTCTTGTTTTATGATGCTTTTTGATTTGGAGAAGTATTCAAGTATTTGTTGATAGGTTAACTATGAAAAGAAGAAAACGAGAGTAATGGCAGTTCTAGGTCTTACAGCATCATGACCAAGAGACATCTATAAACACATTTAACACATCATGGGAAAGATACTCGTATATTCTCTTTTAAATGGTCATAAGTCGCATAATAAGTAATACTAATCCAACTTCATAATGACGCCTTCAAGCTAACACTTACTTCTGCCTGTCTAGATCTTCACTGATGTTGCAGACTTTTTAGCTCAAATCTGAAATTTCAATGTTTATTCTCCAGGCGATGGATACTCGAAAGAAAGTTAGCGTCTTCAGATGTGCCCAAAGAGGAACAGATGAATCTAATTAAAGATCTAGAACGAAAGGAGACCGAGTTTATGAGACTAAGAAGGAACAAGATATGTGTTGATGATTTTGAGCTTCTTACCATCATTGGGCGTGGAGCCTTTGGTGAGGTTGGTGGCACGCTTGCAAATCTTCCTCTTCCCTTGCAGTTAATATGGGTTGCTGTGTATTCTCAGTCGTGAAAATGCAGTTTTTCATGCCATATTCTAATATGAGAATACACATATCAAAGCACGAGTTAGCATCAATTAATTGTGGGCTCTTTTTAGTTTTTCCTCCCCCCAAAGCAGCACTTGTTCACAAAACCCAACAATTATCACAAATATGTGGTGATATTTTTCCATTGATTTCTCTGTTGCTGATTAAGTATGACACTGCAGGTCCGATTATGTCGAGAGAGAAAATCAGGGAATATTTATGCCATGAAGAAGTTAAAGAAATCTGAAATGCTTTCAAGAGGACAGGTAAGCATATTAATCAAGCATGCAGATTTTCCTCCAAGCTGCATTTTATTCTTAAAAGCTAAAAGCTGCCTATGTGTTGGGGCGGGGTTGGGCCCTCTAGCAGTTCGGTAAACCTGGATAATGAATACAAGTAGGAGCATGAGGTGCCTCGGTGTGACCTTCTGTCCGAAAATACCAGTAACCTGAGCATAGGTCATTAAGGAGTACTATCTGTGACAAATCTATGAAAACTGACGTAGAATACCGCCATGAAACTCATTTTAGTAGTCATGCACTTATCTATTTACTGATCTTCATATGCCTAGGTTTTCAATTTATGGTTGGGCATAAAATATATTTTCCTATCCATATAAGTCCTATTGAATGATCTTGTCGATAGTTGTCATATATTATGCCTGATACACTATATTTTCCTATCCATATAAGTCCTATTGAATGATCTTGTCGATAGTTGTCAATATATTATGTCTGATACACCTGATCAACGGACTCATTCTACTTCATTAATTACGTGTGTTTAGCTTATCATGGATGATATGATAGTATTGAGAGCATATCTACTTTTCCATTGTACACATTCTTTTCTGATTGTCTTTTGTTGGATCTACCTTATTCTTTACAAGTAGAGAATTTTTAAACCACCATTGTTGTTAAAGGCGCATGGTGCGTCATGGCCCACGGAGCGCGTCTTTTGAAGCAAGGCTCAGGTTTATGGAAATATTTGATAAAGTTGTATGGTTAGTATGTTTCTACCAAAAAGACCTAAGATTAGGAAGAAAGCAAATTATAATCAGAATTTTAGAAACATAAAAAAATTATTTATTTAGCAAATTATTTTATACCATAGCAAGAATATTGAGTTATGACATTAAATAATAACATAAATTATATCATAAATAAAGTAACCAACAATTTACTAAGTCTTGGGGAAAAAAACAAAAACCAGATAAAAATAAGAGGTAGAACAATAGCCTTTCAGAGAAAAGAAAAGAAAAAGAGGAAAGAAGATAGTACAAGAAAGAAGACAATAGAGGAAGAGAAGGCAGTAACATACTAACATCAGATAACAAAGGAGAGAAGAAAGAAAAACAACAAAGAAGACGTCATTATGAAAGAAAAACGATACTGCTGGAGAGAGAAAGTGGAGCAGATTAGGTTTTTGGGGCTGGGCTTCAGCGAGGTGCCCCAAGATAAAGGCCCTGGTACTCCCCATGGCTGCACTAGGTAAAAGCCCAGCGCCGTTTCAGGAAAAATGGCGGTGGGCTCTTGCCTTCTGAGCCACGTGCCATGGCCTGTGCCATGATTTCCTATGTATACGACTTCTCTCAAGGGTCCAGTACTTGCATAAGTTGGAACTTTTTATTTTTCCCTTCTAAGCGATTTATTGTAAGCTGTAATCCACATATTATAAAATTTTCGGAAGTGCTTCTGTGTTACTGTTAGCTGCTCTGTATGTCTAACGAAATGTTCTGCTGTATAGGTGGAACACGTAAGGGCTGAGAGGAATCTATTGGCAGAAGTGGGCAGCCACTGCATAGTCAAATTGTACTACTCTTTTCAGGATGCTGAGTATTTATATCTTATCATGGAATATCTCCCTGGTGGTGACATGATGACTTTGCTGATGAGAGAAGACACACTCTCTGAAAATGTGGCTAAATTTTACATTGCTCAAAGCGTGCTGGCAATTGAGTCAATTCACAAACACAATTATATTCACAGGTACATATGATCTATCATTTAAACAATTGTTGCATCTGTTACCAAATTTTCTGGAGATGAGGTTTGTTTCATGTATAAGTGTTATCCACCCAAATTTCCCTATAGGGATATCAAGCCAGACAACCTTCTCCTGGATAAGAATGGCCACATGAAGCTCTCAGACTTTGGTCTTTGCAAGCCACTTGATTGTAGAACTTTATCCACAGTGAATGAAAACGAGGCTTTGGATGATGAAAATATAAGGGAACCAATGGACATTGATGGCCGCTTTCCTGATGCTGCGAATGGTAGTAATTGGAGAAGTCCTCAGGAACAACTTCAGCACTGGCAGATGAATAGGAGAAAATTGGTAAGCATCTAGTATAATTTTGGCTTTTTTCCGTTTTCCCACAACCACTGGATTGGGATCTTGCCTGTTAGGCATGTGATTTACAACTAAGAAGAAAAATTACACTGCCTCAAATATGAGGCTTTCTATCTTAATGGTTTAGCATTAATATCTGTTCTAATGTGTTCATTTAACTGACATTTTTCTCTCTAAAACAAATATGGTTCAGATAGTGAATATCATCTTTTGGCCAAGAGAGGAATCTCTCATTGAAAAAGGATGCTGTATTTCTTGTTCTAATATTGTTAACTTGGTTGCCTCAGTAATATGCATATAGCAAATGTCTAGCTTACTTGGCTTTTGATGATGTAGGTTTAGAGGAAACTACTTAACAAAATATACCTTATACTCCTCACCTTCTCATTTCTGTGAAAGGGAGATGTTGAGGATAGACTGGACTTTGTGGTGATTGGGGGAAT
Source organism: Sesamum indicum (assembly GCF_000512975.1). NCBI lineage: Eukaryota > Viridiplantae > Streptophyta > Magnoliopsida > Lamiales > Pedaliaceae > Sesamum > Sesamum indicum. The sequence continues at coordinate 2,073,457 of NC_026145.1, forward strand.
GGAAAATACAGATAAAAGGCAATTGTGGAAATATATGGTGGAAATATTTGATGAAATCAATGAATTATTGGTTATTGGTTATTAGATGGAGTATCTGGATTAGGCCACATGCACGTGCGCACGCGCGCGCACACACACACACAGAGATTTTTGGCGTTGGAACCGCAAGGGTGGGGGAAGAGGGCAATGCTGAAGCAGTTGCAGCTGGCTGACAATGGAAAAAATATGAGATTGGTTCCATTTGGATTCTATAGTAATAAATTTTGAGAATTGCTGTATCATCATTTCATAAAGAAAAGACAATAACACATCTATGAAGGCATAAAGATGAATGTTCTGCATGGATGAATTGCTCTCGAGTTTGCATGATTGATCTTTGACTTCTCTGCTTTTTAAGGCATTTTCAACTGTGGGTACGCCTGACTATATTGCTCCAGAAGTGCTGTTGAAGAAGGGATATGGCGTGGAGTGTGACTGGTCAGTTCATGTCCTAACAACTCGCCCCGCCCCCTCAGTTACTTGTTATAATTTCAATATTCATGTGGTTACTTACATAAAAATGATTCATCGAAGATTCAAATTAGAAAGACATACCACTAAAAATTGGTGTATTCTCTGATTTGCTTGAATCTGTTGGCACCTATTTTAAGTTCTAACTTTCTGGGATGACTTACTCTGAATGCTCAAATGTCATGAAATAAGCCGTTTCGAGATGTGCACATGACTGTTATCCTGACTACATTCATTTGCTGTTCTTCATTAATAAGAGAAATAGATCTCAGATAAAACGAGATCCGTTCTAGCTTGTGTATCGCTGGCCTCCTCAATTGCCACATATGCATGCAGGTGGTCGCTGGGTGCAATCATGTATGAGATGCTTGTTGGCTACCCCCCTTTTTACTCTGATGACCCAATGACCACGTGCAGGAAGGTACATGCTATGAATATAGCACAACGTAATTTATTCCTCCTGTTTCTTGCTTCTAGTACTACACATCTAGTAAGTGCTATTTGTGGCTATGACCAATGTCATCTTTTGGGTGACTGCTTTTCATTTCTATATCTTGGAGTGTGATTACTGGATCATATTGACTTATGGCAAACTGAGTGCCGAACTGAAAAGTGCATTTCACGAATTTCATTAGCTTCTGCACCCATCAGATCACCATACTTTTCTAATGTGTAACTTACAGCAAAATCCACAAAAAAGGCTTAGGTAAATAACACACCCAGCGTTGTCGTGACCCTGGGAGCAGCTAAGGTCTCCAACTCCCCCCTGAACTATGTCATATACAGGGAGATTGCTCGCCAATTGGATCACATTGTCAGGGAGTAAATTAAAAAAATATCTGCCTATTGCAGCAACTCATGTTTGTATGTGTTTACTTATGTTCTTGGAAAGGATGTAGATTATCATTATAAGGATGAAACAATAGCAACCAACTGAATGTAAGAATGTGCTGATGCTCTCTTGAGTTCAGAGTGTAACATGAATGCGCTCTCTTCAGAAAGTATTTTCCTTAGGTATACACAAGCAGTTCCCAGAGTGAGAACAATAATTGTTTTAGCCACTTTAACTGTTATAAATCGAGAGTGTTTCTGCTAAGCAGCCACTAAGCATTTAGTGAGAGAATAAAATAATAAAGATGAATTATATTCCTCTACAAACTACAGATTTCTGTTGAAGGATATGTATTCCCCAGAAAGTAGGAAAGCAATTATCTTCTGATAGAGTTTTCTAATGATTGCAGATTGTTCACTGGCGAAATCACCTGAGATTTCCTGAAGATACCAAACTCAGTCCTGAGGCAAAAGATCTCATATGTAGGTTACTATGCGATGTGGAACATAGGCTTGGAACTAGGGGAGCAGCCGAGATAAAGGTATGACTTGGCAAAAAATGTGGGTCTCAGTCCCGCCTCTTTCTGTATCTATTCATATATGAATTTGTGCAGGTTCACCCTTGGTTCATGGATATTGAATGGGAGAAACTGTATGAAATGGATGCAGCCTTTAAACCAGAGGTTAACGGAGAGCTGGATACCCGGAACTTTATGAAGTTTGATGAAGTATAGTCTGATCTCTTTACTTTTATTATATTTCATACTGCCTATGCTACTTTTTGGTGACAATTAATAATTGTATAGTATGTCTATTGCCAATTGTTATATCATTAAGTTCGGGGAACAGCTTAAGACATATGCTGTAACTGCAATGTTTTTCTCTGTTTCATGCTATACAGATGTAACATCTCATAGTTTATCTAAGCATTCCATGAATCTGGGTCTGTTTGCATGAGCTTATCTTACAAATAGATTAAGGTGTGTTTTGAAACCTCAATCGACAAACCCTCTAAAGCGCAAATCTCTCATTCTTTTCTCCTTTTCTGTATCCTCCATTTTGCACCAGGGTCCTGTATTGTAATTTGTTTTTAAGTGACCACTTATTGGTCACATGCTTGGACTTTGTGTCCGAGGGCCTGCCTAAAGTTTTCAAGATGGCATCTTTATACAACACGATGTGTTGTCTCAGCGTCCGTTAACTATGTGGTGAACTTATATCTTCCATATTAGTTGAATACATTAATGCATAATTTTCATCTTCCAGTGTCTTTGATATTTTTATGCTAAGTGATGTTTTTGGTCTCTTTTCTCTTTGCTGCTTTGATAAATCCTTATTAATTCACTTCTTCATTGGTTACGCAGTTGGATCCTCCAACATCATCAAAGTCTGGCTCGGGATCATCTCGGAAGGTTTTCTTTTTTCTATTTGCATATTCAACTTATTGGACTAGTTCCCCAAGAATGCTCAATGATGTAGAATAATTTAGTCGTTTGGTTTGCTTCTGTCAATTGACTGATAAAGCTTGATAGCTTGTTTATGGAGTTCTTTAGTTCTCATATGTTTAAGCGAGATGGCAGTAAGGTAACAACTTGGCCCTTGTATCTGACAGATGCATCTTACTCCAAAAGACTTGAATTTTGTGGGCTATACTTACAAGAACTTTGATGCTGTCAAGGCACTACGCAATTCATCGGGTAAGTGAGTTAATACCAAATAGTTGCACTCATGTCTCTCACTTCCTGTGTAAGTATGTATATTTGCTTGATCTTATTCACATGTATGATGTACACCTCCAGACGACGTTTATGTTCTCATTCTCATTTCTCTTACTTGCAACGGAAACTTGCTTGTATATGATAACAAACCTAAGAACCAGCTGAAAGCTATACGCATCACCGAATGTACGTCAAGGGTACCTCACGAGTATCATTGAATGTTCATGAAAATACTTCATATTATTTCTCGAAGAAGTTGGTGGAGAATTTTCGTGGTTCTTTTACAATTGTAATATTGTTAACAATTGCTTGGGCTTGTTCAACTGTAAACGGCGCAGATCATACGAGGGGCACATCAGCGGGCGTGCCATCAGGTGACTCCATGTCAGGTAAGCACATGTTCAGCACAGAATCTGGCTGCTATACTTGGTTTGTCAACTAATAAAATAAAATATATCTGCTAGGTGATCCTGGGGCACGACAAATGAGCATGGGAACTCCCGATGAAACAGATGTACAAATGATCGCATCAACAGATGATGCAATGTCTCCATAGTAGCAATACACCAAAATGGTTTGGCAATTTGGAAATACTAAGCATGGTGGCGTACGCCTGTATATTTGTAGGTTTCTCGCCCCTATTAAGTATTTGATGTAAGTTTTGGTGGTGCATTGTGTTCTTCTGCAGAACCATCATTCAAGTGTACAGTGTGATGGCGCCAAAAGCGTTTCAATTTTTAGGCCATTCTGTTATCATCCTGTTACTAGAGAAGTGTGTAATTGGAAATTAGACTAGTTTGTATGGGTACTGGTCCTGGCTGCCCAGGTTGGCAGGGGAACTTGCCTTCTCTTGTGGCAGTTTCTGATCAGACATTAACCTGGACTTTCATCACTGCTTCGAGGAACTAACTCTTGTGTTTTCTGCAAGAGAAGTGTTTTCAGGGTGGCTGGCTATATTATTTTCAGGTGTTGGAACTTATTTTTGTTGCACACAATTGTTTGCATTCATTATCTTTAGCACAAGGCTTCGACTTTTTATCAGGTCTAAACATATAGCATACCTGCCTTGTTTTGTCTACCAGGTCGGTTTTCCCTAAGCCCGACCTGGATCCTAATCGACAATTTCTACTCATGGACCCTCTGTATTATCCACAAATTCGAAATGAGAAAAGCTTGAGAACCTCCGGAGAATCAAATCTAAAAGAACTACTTTGAAAAATAGCTCCATATGTAACCAAAGGTTTTAAAGCACATTCCAAATAACTAAAATAGTTTTTGTACATGTGTACCATACATATTTTGCTATATCACACACATATATGTGGAAGACAAACCTGCACTCATTTATATGTGATAGGCCAATTAAATCAGCGTAGTAATTTATTGCTTAAATGAAGATTTTTATTAAATGTTCATGTACTTTAAAAAATCAGTTGAAAATCCCTCCATATTTTAAAAATAGAGAAGACCCTCTTTGTTTTCTAGATATAGCTTGATTTGTGTTCCTCTCCGTTGAATATAACTAATGATGTTAATTTTTTCATTAAAATGGTTGTTATGCCTTTATTTGTATATATTATTGTTTATTTTAACAACCATTGAAACTGCATTGATTACATAAGAACCCTAAGACCTAATTGATTAATTTTAATTATCGAATATTAAATTTATTTAAAAATTAAAAGTGTTACATTAACTAATTTTGAATATATATATAAATAAATTATTGGTTAAAAAATTAATTAAGTAAATCAAAGAAGCCCCTCGCAAAAAAACCTCCCTCATCCCCTATCACCATGGCCCGCACCCGAGGCCCCCTTAGTCGTCGGGCGACTAATTAAGAGGGGACAGCCCACCAACCCCACTTGCGGCTCTCAAAGAGCCATTGTCTTGGAATCTACGTGACATCAGGTACCCAAAACAATAGTCATCACCCCCGAAAAAACCACCTGAAATAAATTAAAAATACCCAAACTATTAAATAAACACCACAAGGATATTCTAGTAAAGAAAACTTTAAAAAATAAAATCAAATGCAACAAAAAAAAAAAAAACACTACAAAAAGTACATCCAATTCTCCTTCCGTTAACTGAAGGTGTTTTTTCTTTTTTTTTTTTGGTAAGTTTTACAAAACACAATGAATTTTAACTTAACACACCACAGATATTTCAACAAACAACTGGTGCGGGTGGAAGGGTTGGGGGAATGTATTTTAGGCTAATTTATTCCGCAACGGATTTGGATATGAAATTGTCTGTGATATCCATAGGCAAGGACGCATTTTTCTTGGGATTTGGATATGAAATTGTCTGTGATATCCATAGGCAAGGACGCATTTTTCTTGGCATTCCCATGTGCCCAGCTTCTCGCGAGAACAGAGACATCAACATAATGTTTGGATTCGTTTTCTGAGTGTTTTGTTGTATTTTGTGAAAATAAAGAGAGAAAAACAAAGATAAATAAGTATGTATTAGAGATAATATGTATATTTGAATTTATTTTTGGAGATAATTTAAAATAAGTATTATATATTTAATGTTGTGTTTTGGGAGACAAAAATTACTATTCATTGTCAAATTCATGTCTTTTGAGATAATTTAAAATAAGTATTATATGTTTAATGTTGTATTCTGAGAGACAAAAATTACTATTCATTGTCAAATCATGCATTTTTTATATATATGTATGTATATATATATATATGCTTTTATGCTAAAACAGTTAAAAACACCTAAATAAGGTGTTTTTGAATGATGGCAAACATTGGGTATGTTTTGACTTATCTCAGAAATAAGTTGAAAATAAAAACAAACATAGTGCAAATTTCTGTGGACGGCTTATATCATCCGGCTATTGCTAGGCAATGTTGTACACAACTAAGAAAACAATTTAAGCAAAATGGACAACTTGGCAGAAATAAAGCAATAATAAGAGAAATGAATCTTTCGGCAGCCGAGAATATTTTTGTTACCTTACGGTTTGGCCACCGAGCACTCTCAACTCAAGGCCCACCCATCCTGAAAGGACACACACAAGATGCTCAAAAGTACAACACATCACAACAGAGGTCCAGTTCAGGTGGAACCAGAGTTCGAACCCATCACTCTTCTCTTGCCAACTCAAAGCCGTACCGACTCAACTTGGTTCAGGAAAAGAAAAAATCAATGTCCATGACTCATCACCAGCCAAAAAGAAAAAATGAAAAAAAAGGGCCCATGAAACAAAGACCTTGTAATGATAAAAGATCAAATATATGCTAGGGCAATTCACCCAGTTTAAAAATTTAGCAATACATATGGACTGATTAAAACAAAGCAACAAATATCAAGGTAAACCGCCACCCCGAGCCTCCAAGCACACCAAGAACAATCCACCAGGAGACCAGTAAACAAACCAAATCACATAGCACACCATGTTTCACAAACGCAATATTCAACACTAGGTTAATTCACCTGAATAATCCATGCTTCAACCCTTGTCAACCAAAAAGCCAGACAAGAATGGCAAAACCCTTCTTCTAATTGGTAGATTTTTCCAGTTTCTCATTGTCATCCCTTTTCTCTTCCGAGGACAAAGGTGCCTCTTTGGCCTCTGGTTTATCTCCCACTACACTCAACTTCTCAATAAGATTGGCAGCAGCGGTGGCTTCTTGGTTCTCCCCACTGTCCTCTCCCTGAGATTCGGTGATCTCTTCAATCTTATCCTTGAAAGCTTTGCAATCTGAAACAAACAGGAAAAGATTAAGAAACCATAAGTACAGATATATGTAGCACCCAACAAGAGAAAAAAATAGTAACAAACTAATTTAAGCTAACAGGCAATGCATAATTCCAATTAGCAGGAGCCAAATGGCATAATAACTAAAGTTACGTAACAGGACGAATAATATGGAACCATCATCTACATTATTCCTTTTGCATGCATGGTGGTAAATAACAAGACAACAGTGAGGAAAGATTGGCAGGCATGATTGGAGGGGGGGAATTGAGAGGATAGGCTATAAGATACGCACACCCCTCTAGCTCTATTTTGTACGAAGGTACGAAAAATTGGGCTGGGGCTCAACAAAGGTGCGCCTCTGCGCCATAGCGTCACCAAATTATCTCAGCGCCATTTAAAAAGAAGGGCGTGCGTGCAATTTACAACTATGCTACAAACCTTTCTCCTGTCTACATGAGTGTCATAGTTGTTATAGGCTTATGTCACACCAGAGCTCAAAGACACCCTACAGCCATGACACTGTAGCTCGAGCATAATTCGTCAATGAATTTATGTACTTTTAGTATTAGTAGCTTTCAACAAAATAGTATAAAAATAAACACATCAAGAGCTTACAAGAAGAGAATTCAGCTCACACAAATATTAATAAATTATTTAATCAAATTCACCACTTATTTCAATAAATTAAGCAATATTTTAATAATTTCAGCAGTTATGTAACCAACTTGATGATCTACCTGAGCAAAATAACATTTTTGCAGCAAGCTCAGCAATATCCTCACATATTTAGCAATAATTTCAATGAGTTAAGCAACTAAAAAACATAAAACTAAATCAATAATTACAATGTTAAAAGAAAAGAAAAAGGGAAAGGACTAGTAGAGACTGGTAAAGAAAAAAACAGAAGGGAAAAAGGAGAAAGCAAATAAAAGAAATAAGATGCCAGCAGTAAGAAACCAAGCAAAGGAAAGAAAGACATGAAAGGCATATGTGCTGAGAGAGAATCCTTGAGTGGCTGTTGAGACAGACGAGGGCTTTCCCCCACACCCAGAAGGAACAAAAAGGAATCAAAAGATTTGACTGATTCATCTCCCTACTGCAAGGCCAGTGTTATACTGAAGAACGCTGCTGGCCTTGAGCCATGGCACACCATGATAAATAGAGCTTGTTAGGAATTTATAAATTATCACTACAATGACCAACTTGCATTTCTTCATGAGCTTTAACTGTTAGGACCGCAGACAATTCAAATACCCACCCAAGGACATTAATCCTTCCAAATGAAGGAGTTCTTTAACTAACAGTATAGAGATTTAAACCCACGAGGAAGAGTTGTGAAGGATAAACCACAAAAACTATTTAGATCTTACCCAAAAACAATTAACCCATCATGTGATGTACATACTGCTTCAAATATCTAATCACATAAAAAAGAACACACATACAATAGCATATAGGTTCACCATTTCAATTGGTTGCAAGGGTGACCAATAATGTATATATTGCAGATTAGAAGCAAGTAAATAAATTAGAGTTTAACTCACTCTCCACAGAAGCAAATCGAATGCAAAAAGTTTCCTCCTTCAACTCTCCATCTGCAAAATCAGCAGCATGCCACACACACGACTTGTCATTTCCTTGATGCTCTTGCACCGTCATTGTGGACAGCACTATAAATACAAAACAATACTCAATTCAGCCAAAGACATATCATCAGAGGTAATGACGTTTGAACAAAAGATTACACAAACATAGTTCATATCAATATTTTCGCCTAAACTCCCACAAACAGCAGCAAAACTACAGGTATGACATACAAACAACAAAGAAAAACATATAAATGTACAAAAATGTATACGAATTCCTAACCGAGATGATTGGCACAGATTTTAAGGGTCTTGTTCTGCCTCATGACAAGCCTAACTTTGCCACTTTCCTTGTGCTTTAGTAGCTTCACAGTCCCAACTCCCCTCTCCTTCCATTGGTTACCTTCCTTGTCAAATCTGTACAACTTTGATTTCCTACCAAAGACAAGAACTGAACATTAGTGATACTGATATAGGAAGAAGAACCATAGCGACATTCACAGAGCACAAAATTAGGCAATCCATGTATGCTGCAGTCAGTTCATCCATTATCCTTTAAGAAAAACGGCCTCCCAAAAATAAAAAAAATGAAAATCCCAACAGATATTTATTGATAATTTACTGCAGGAAACATATGTAATAACTTCACCTTCCAATCACGAAAATATGCAGCAACAATGACTACAATACACAAACAAAATCACGAAAGCACCGGGCATGACAACCAGCCTTCATCTATTGCATCAATTCATTTAAAATCCTAACGCAATATCCACTTATAATTAACAAAAGTTGCTTCAGATTAATACTTACAGAGTCAATTCCATGTATTCATTCAAGATGCCACATGCATTACATCAATTGCATGAGAATAAACCCGCCTTAATCTATTGTCTCCATCCATTCCAAACCCTAAAAAAGCAACAATAAGCATCCTACTCCAATCTAAAGAGAGGATTGAAACACTCACAAATCAAGAAGAACATCTTCGTTTTCCTCCCCGGTGGTAACGGCAACTTCTTGGAGTTTGACGATCGGGGCTACCTGAGCACCGGTATCCTCGTCTTCAGCCGATGGCTTCGAGTCCTCATCCTCTTCCTCCTCTCTTCTAAGGGTTGTGGGTTCAGTTGTGGTTGCCATAACTTCACGGGGAAGAAATTGGGGATAAAAGTGCAGAGATTGAGATCTGGAGTGGCTTTAGGGTTTTAAGTTTTAGCAGTGACCAGAGAGAGAGAGAGAGCGTTGCGGGGTGGGATGTGGGGAGCGGGTGGAGTCTGCGCTGGCATCTCATTAAAGACGATTTCAGTTCTTTGGATTGGGCCCATCAGTTTTGGATTCTGGAATAGACGTCATTGGGCTTTGGCAGGTGAATGGTCCAACTACCCATTTCATAAGTTATTCTAAAATCTATACTATTAATTAAAAAGAAAAAGAAAAAAAATTGTGGTATTAACTTCTAAATACACAAATTTATTTTTTAAATCAATTCTTTCTTTTAATTTTTTTAATCAGAATATTATTTTTAATATTTTTTAATAATATCACAGTTATATTTTTTTCCCCCACAACTCACTACATTACGTTTCTCTTTCACCGTATCCACATTTATTATAAGTTATAAGTACATTCTCTCACGCCTTATTTTTTTCAAGTTTATTATAATTACTTTTTTATAAAAAAAATTTCATCATTTCAGGTCATAATTCTTTTTTTTAATATGTTTACATGGACCGCGCGGACCAGTTAGTTTAAAAGTGTAGCATTTCACCCTAATTTCTTTTCTTATTTGTTGGTCAAAAAGTATAAAATACATTTACTTATATATTTGTATGTTTTCAAGTTATGCTTTTGGGATAATTATGCTTCCTTCATGAAGTTTGGTTAATTACATGTATATTTTATGTAATTTAAAGAATTAAACTAGTAATTATGAGATTTAATTCAATTTAATAAATAAAGTCATCTGTTAGTTAAAATTTACTGAATTTATTGATATTAATAAAATAAAATAAAATTATATGTACCCTCGATTGATTTATTGTCGACTTATTGTGGATAAAAAAAATTCTGACTAAACAATTTTGTGAAGATATATATCTTTACATGCATTAACGAGTGAATATGTATAAGATAATTTGGTCAGAAAAAAATTAATTAACCTGCATTAAATTAATAATAAATCAATTAGTATCAAAATAATTTCTATCTAATTATTTTTTGTTAATATCAGTAAAAAATGATATATTTTAACTAACGGCAAAATCTCACTTTTGCTCCCATTAAATAGGGTCATTCTTACTTTTGGTCTCGAACTTTACAGGCTCAACACTTTTGGTCCCAAAACTCTAAATTTTTAACAGAATAGTCCTATTCTCTTAAATATTAACAGAAACGGCACGTGACTTGGTCTATTGTTAGCTTTCGGGGAAAAGAAAAACACCCTTCAGGAGTGTGTTCAGTTTTTTGGAGGGAAAAAAGGCGTCAAAAATAGTTTTGTGCTATTTGTATATGTAAATAACCCACAAACACTACACAATATTTTTATCTTTTTTTCATCACTTTATCTTGAGATCAATAGGCCAAAAGATGTCACAAACATCTCAAAATAATTCAAATATTGAATGCTATTGTTACAAAGCTACTCATTTGAAGAACACATGGACAAGTGACAATCCAGGTAGAAGGTTTTATGGTTGTTCTTTGAAGAGAGGTAGAGGTGGATGTGGATTTTTTTATGTGGTTTGATCCACCAATTTGTGCAAGAGCTACCATAATAATTTCTGATTTGTTGCGCCGACTCAATTTGCAAGAAGAAGAAATTCAAAAATTGCTTCGAAGAAATCAAATTTCGGTTTCTGTAACTGTCGGGGGTTTTTTTTTTTGCTATCGTTATGTATGTTGGTAGTTTGAACCATTTGGCTATTATGTATTATTTGATGTTCTTATATATTACTAAACGACCTTTTAGTAGTGGTCAATTATGTGTAAAAAGACTAATGAATATGCCTTTTTTGCAAGTAAATTTAGTTTATGTTGTGTTTAGATGAGCAAGCATAAGTTATGAAAATGGCATAGAAATGCACTGGAATTGCACAAGAACAAGAAGTAGTAAAACAAAAACTAAAATTGAAACTGAACAATTGAAATTGCACAAGCACTGAAATTGCAAAAAAACAGAAATTATATTGAAATGCACTGATCATAATTCATTAATAAAATGTGTTGTAAAGTTCCATTTACATACTGAAAATTTGTCATACTCTACCACTTTACAGACCCAAAATGTGCTAAAATATCCTCCAAAAGTCTACCAACAAGTGCAGTATTTTGTTCGTAAAAACATCCCAAAAATCCCTTGCCAATACAAGCCAAAAATCTGCGGCCAATACAATCCAAAAATCTGTTGCTAAACATTTCATTTACCTTCTTATCTACTTTTTTTTTCTTTTTAGTTGCAGCCACTATTGCACTTAAGTTTGTTATTGTGGCGAACTTCTTTCCTCTTTTTGTGAGACAAGGGACTCCACTAACAGAGGATTGGTTCACGGTTGAGCATTGTGTAAACTTGTGGAGTATTTGTTGACTTGTTCATAAAAAATGAGATTAATATTATTAACATGGATTAAGAAAACTAAATATATGTTGCATCAAACAATTTTTACCATTTCACTGGTATTTGACTGAGAAGATGCAAAATTTGGTTAAGAGGATGAGTCAATGAACTTTGATTTTGTAGTCCTCCTTGACTATATACAAAGTAATGTTAGTTTCAAGTTTATAATTAACGTCAATATATTAGACCCTGCTGCATGAATTTTCTAGTGATTTCCTTGTCTATACATAAGATTAAATTAAAGTTAGTAATATCAATAATAAATTAAATAATTTTTTAAAAGACTTACAGTTTTTTGTGGGCTCTTTTTAACAATAACTATTGACTGCATGGTTGTAGAAGTCTTTTCCTTGCCTGCATAGAATAAATGCCAACATCAATTAATTGAGTAGAAGTAAATGAAACTTTAAAAGTTCCCAGACTTACTATCATCTTCCTCGGTTGTTCTACAACACTTAGTTCAATAGGATGGTTCATTTTCTTCCTTGCACATTATTTTTTATTGTGGCCTGTCTTTCTACAATAATGACACATCACCTTATATGGTTGTCTCTTCAATTTGGTGGTCTGATTCTTTTGGTCTTTTGTCCTCTTTTTCCCTTGTTGGATGGCTCATCAAGCTCTAATCTTCTAGCTCTTGCAGGCTTTCCTGCACCCCTTCCAAAGTTGGGTGGAAGAAGTGGGATAAGTCCAGTTTTTTTCCAAAGCTTAGGGCCATTAACAAGTAAGATGTCATGCTTGTATACCTCAATGGAAGTTGCCACACTATAGCAAGGATTAACAACGTCCTCTGGCTCTAGGGATTGACTGCATATGGCACTCATTTCATGATTTCATGGAATGCCTGTCAGATCCCATTTTCAGCATGTGCAAGTGTGGTTTCGTAAATTGACAACATACCTAGCACCATCATAACATGACACATCAAAATGTCAATCATCTGACTTGATTGATATGCAATCAGCAACTTCATCAATGTTTTTTTCAACAATTTTTCTGATTTTAGGGCAGATTTCTTTGTTTGGCCATTTTTTCCTGGCCCTAACTCTCAATTCTAATAGTCTTATCATTATCCATTCCTTGATCCATTCAAGCATGGTCATGATTGGTTTCTCTATGGCCTCAAAGAATGTTACTGTTAAATGTCTCACAAATATTTTTTAACAGCATATCATACTTTTAAAAACAATTAAAATGTGACCTGTTCCAATGTGCTGGAGGCTTGCCACTCAACCACTTTGGGATCTAGTTGAGCAAATTTCTCTATTCAAAAATTAAATAATTCACTCATTGTTATTGCCTTTGAAGCATTCCACAACCTTTTTTTGAAAGTTAACCCTCTAAATCCAGCATTTTTCATGTTGTCATGTAAGTGCCTCACACAAAATCTATTATCTGCCCCAGGGAACACACACTCAAAATGCAGGAATCATCCCCTTTTGCTTGTCACTAATAAAAGTATATGTGTCATCCCTCCCAATATACAAATCAACCTTTAACAATTCCAAAGACCACTGTCATGCTTCCCTAGTTTCTCCAAAAACTACAACATAAGCCAAAGGATACAAATTATTGTTTGGGTCAATAGAAACTGCAATTAGCATAACACTTCCATAGGGACCCTTTAGATGACACTCATCCACCTGTATCACAGGTCTACAATCAAATAAAAATTCTTGCCTCAAAGCATCAAAGCACACATAAAATTTGGAAAATTTTCTTTACCATCATCCCCATTAGTTATTACCATCATCATTGTGGACCCAGGATTATTGCTTCTTAATTCTGATGCATAGTCCCACAAACTATCAAATTGATTTTCAGCTTTGCTTCAATTGCTTCTTATGTTTTTTTCTTTGCTCTATATGCTTGGTTTCTTGATACGTGACACCTAAGTTCTTTAATTACGTCTTTTCTAAACCCCTTCACATTCCTTTTAGGATTTGTTCTGAAGACATCTTGATATTTGGCTGATAATCATTTGCTATTCACATTAAATGATCTAGCACATTTATGTTCTAATTTATATTATCTAATTTGGGATGTACTCTCTTCCATTAAGTGCATGCATTATCCATTGACACCCATCCCCTAGACACTTAACATAAACTCTTCTTTTATCATTCTTGAATATTTTCAAACTCCTCTTTGTACTGATAGCATGACTGTGGATTGCCTCTCTTAGTTTAATTTTGTTACTAATATCATCCCAATTTCAAAGTGAGAATCATATTTGTTTCTAGGATTGAAGACAAGATGAGGTTCTTTCTCCTCCTCATCAAAACCAACGATAGGATCAAAATCATCTTGACTCAAGCATACATCGTCATTTGATGTTGTATCGTCAGAGTCAGATGATTCAACCTCTTCCCGACCACTATCCTCACCCCCACAACCATCTATATTACTGTCTGTCAATCTCTGAATCATCACCCTCCCAATCATACTCAGAGTCCTCTAATCCAAAGTCAAATAACCTATCAATCTCATCATCCCCTTCCCCTTCACTTACCCCATCATCATCATCACCACTTGCCCATTACCCTTTGCCTCATTACCCTCTGCATGACTATCCACTATTTTGTGAACACCATCCCATTATATTTCATTCAAGTCAGGATCATTCCCATCATCCACTACACACTCCAAATACAAAGTAAAAATTCTATTTTGGGGACTATATGCTTTAGTAAATTTAACAATCTCAATTTGATAGTTGAGTTGTGTAAAATTGTTCAAATATCTATAAAATTATTTAGGCCCCATGTAGCCCAATTTCTCACCAAGTTTGTTTAAGTACTCCACAATAATATTAAATACATTCACAAAGTCAAACTTACTTTTAATTCCACCCACATATTCAGGCTTAGGGTTATGAATAATTGAACCCCCATGATATAGAATAATAGTGACAAAAGGGTCATTCCCTAAAAATATATATATAAAAAAAAAACGAGCAGGAATAAATTAATATCTAATCAAAAAGCAATAATACACAAACTAAGATTAATCTATTTAGAGACAGAACAAAAGAATCATATGTTTGTAAACAGAAGATGTCTCATATAATAAAAAACCAAAAAAAAATCATAGACAAACAGAGTGTTTGAAGGGGCCACATGCCTTGGAAAAAAAGAACATGTCTCATAAACTATTTTTTTTTTTAACAAAAGGGACCACACAACAACATAAAATTTCAAAAACAACCTTTTTTTTTTTTTTTTACAGAAACCACATCACAAACAATCATTCATTTATTTACAAGTTTGTCAAAGCATTAACACAATTTAATGAGAAAGATCGAAATACTAACCGTATTTCTCGTACTTAGAGTCTGGGAAGTCACAAGCACTTGGTGCCTCAAGCTCATCTTTCTTAAGCGCTCTTTGCTCCAAAATCTATTGCTCTTCAAAATATCTTCAAAAAGATCTTGATTTTGTTTTAGGTGCTTTGTGGATTTAGGGATTTGATTTCTGGATTTAGAATTTAGGGTTTTGATTTAGGGAAAACGAAAATGAATGATATTTTTTTGGTCTGAAATGAAGTGAGAATGGCCCCATGCGACCCTACCGCGTTCACTTAGCCATTGACTAATGACACGTGACAAGTCACGTGCCATTTCTGTTAGTACTTAATGGAACTGGAGTAACTCTATTAAAAAATTAGAATTTTGAAATCAAAAGTGTTAAGTCCGTAAAGCTCAGGACCAAAAGTGAGAATAACCCTATCTAATTGGACCAAAAGTGAGAATTTTCCTTTTGACTAATAGAAGCAAATCTCATGAATACTAGATGTAATTTTTTTAAATCATAAGAATTCCATGTATAATTAAACTAAATCTCAAGAAGAGAGTGTAATTATTAAATCGCCCAAGTCATCTCCCATTTGTCATTTAAAGAAAAGGCTTTTGTGTTGAAAATGCAACTATACATGAAATAGACATTGTCAATCAATCCCAGAAAGACAGTTCCAGCTGAAGATTAATTAAAAGGGATTTCGTTCTCGAGTTCCAATAAGTATGCTCAACGGACGGTTGAGACAAACAATTATGTCATACATCATCGCCAAGCAACACCAATGGTAAAACCTCATGGCATTTAAGCCCATGGTAGACGTTCTTGCAAGCCCTTTAAAGCCAATCAATTTGCCAAGTCAATACATTCACAGAATTGGTGAAGGCCATACATAACACTCAATAGCGATATTTGGTGGAGTAATCTTTCGGAGCGATAACTAGACCACGCCCCTTCCTCGCACCACGATACACAGTCTCAACAATGTCAATAAATTCTTGCTTATCCTTCAAGGCCCAGTTGATTTTGTTGTTGTTTCCGGTGCCAAGATCAATCATTATGTGCTTGTTTCTGAAAAAGAACATAATTGTGGAAGGGTCATACAACTCATACATTGTGTTGAAATCAGGCACCTCTGTGATATCCACCAGGTATATGACAGCAAAATTCTTTATTGTTTCGGCAACTGAAGCCAGCACCTCATCCATCTGAAAATTAGAATGGAAAAACAAACCAGTGTGAGGTGCAAAATATGAGTTATAAATAATGTGAAAAGTCGTAAAGCCAATGAACTTAGACATATGACGTGCGGAAAAGCATCAGAATGAAACAATAGGAGATGTGAGGAAACATCAGAACCAAACAAACCTAATCAACTGTCAATAGTTACAGCAAGGTCTAAGCAAAAGTTCAGACAGATGTTTCTGAAGAATTGATGTCATGGGGGAGGAACAAGATCCTGCTATATGGAGAATATGCCTACCATGCCACACAGCATTCTACTGCTGATCACACTAAATGAGCACTAATTGAATTTAGATGACAGGTGTTAAAGGAAAGAGCAAGATTCTGGTTACCTTATGTTGAAAGTTTCAGCATTATTTAATGGCACCAACGAGACTTGCATAATCTTTTGTAATGGTTGGACATTGGTTCATACAAACAAACAAGCACAGCAAATGGAATTATTAACACGCTATTTCCATAAATAGTAAATATTTCCACAGATCTATGGACTTGATGTTGGAAGATTTATGTTTTTTCTCCAAACATGAATGTGAAGCTTCAGATTACAGGGAGATAAATCAGCTCATTCTACAGGGAGCCTGACGATATTGCATATCCAGTGTGTTGGGCAATTATAAATTCGTACAGAATTGTTAATGTGAAACTCCTGCAAGTAACTTCAACTGATTACAACTTGAAAGTAATCAATCCACAAACAAACTTGGTAATAGGTATGAATATTACTAAACCTTGAACCATCATTGACGTCTGAGACAGAAAATGAAGAGCTGAGCAAAGGCTCTAGTTGCTATATAGTATTAGATATTTGCCATCTGCCATGATTCCCTATCTATAACATGCAGTAGAAACAGGGTAAAACACACTCTAAATTAATTCAGGCCATGCCTAATACAAATGACTGAAAGTCTGATACTTCCACTGTAATCCTATGCTCACAGAACAGCTGAAATCATAGTTTTAAGTGATCAGTTGAGCACCACAACCACATGAAATCGAAACTACCCAAAAAGAAAAAACCTGAAAAATCAGAACCAATACATAGAATTCTACCATAATTATAACCTGTAAGAGCCCTAACTGATGCAATTGCGCAGCTAAAATTCCCCCCATCAACAACCAAAAAAAATTGAATAGTTAAACCACCTTGTCCAGAAGTTCCAATTAACTATAAAAATTCACCAGAAAATTGAAACGAACTCATTATCGAGTAATTAATGTGGCCAAATAACAAGAAAATTGACCTGCATGCAGGTTTCGTCCCAGTCGTGGCCGAAACGGATGATGACGAGGCGCTCCTCCTCAGCGAGGATTGCCTGATCGACGGCCCAACCAGAGTGAAGGTGCGGCAGCAAATACGACATCGTGTTGTGAATCTTTCTTCAGAAAGAATAAATTCCCCCTTCTACTGAGAAAAGCGCTTTTGGTTCCTTTTGATTACGAATGCTCTAGTCGGGAAGATTCACGCCTCCAGTTACCCTCCTGCTATTTTCTGCATTTTGTACCAAAATCGCGAATAGATAGAAATACCACTTATTGATTTTAGGTGTTGAGCTTTGCCTCTCTCTCTCTCTCTCTCTCTCTCTCCCCCTTAATGTCCCCCAAAAAAATAAATAAAAAGGTAAACATTAGACAATATTGATATTGAAGTATTATAATAATGTATGTATCAAATCAGGGCGGGTGAGACTATAAGAGCTTTGCCTCTCTCTCTCTCTCTCTCTCTCTCTCCCCCTTAATGTCCCCCAAAAAAATAAATAAAAAGGTAAACATTAGACAATATTGATATTGAAGTATTATAATAATGTATGTATCAAATCAGGGCGGGTTTGACTATAAAATAAAAACCTACCATACATTAATCATCTTAGCTGATTTTTGTGTGCTTCACACTTTAATTGAGACTAAGTTATTTGTACCTATAATCTAACTTAACATTATATTTAAGTCCCTGGATCCAAATTTAATTTTGTGCTAAGTTAGCTAAGGATGAAAGGGTGTATTCGAAAATAGCTTTTGTGCTGAATAAAATTATAATTTTACAATATCATTTTAAGTGTTTCGCTATAAATAATTGATGGATGGAATTTTATTAAAAACAATAAAAAAATTGATTTTGAGCTACGGTTCATGTAGAAATATTTCGGCAAACATAAATTTTTTGTTATAAAACTTTTCTTTTCCTTTTTAATACATTTATTTTTACACTTGCATAATATGATTAAAACCAATTCTTAATATATAACATAAAGATACAAAGATTATCATCATATCAGCATGCAAAAATGCGTGTTCATTTTGTTAAGATATAGTTCAATTGACGAAACTGATATCCTATAACTATAAGGTTACCTCATCAATGTGTGGGATCTTATTATACTTTAATAATAGTTGTTGATTTACTTAAATAGTATGTGTTGATTGGATATAATTATCTAATATTTGATGATGTACATTAATACAATCAACTGTACCTTCTTAAAGCAAATTTTAACAAATTTAACCCTAGTTTTTCATGTTATATTTAGGTATTTACTGCTCAATTTCCTTTTGAGGGTAGTAATTTTGAGAAGGGAAAGGAAGGGGTAGTTCTCTTCCAGTTTCTGATAACAGTAGCTATATATAGATAATATAATAATTAGCACATTATTAGCTTCTTTCTTTCTTTAGTCTTTCCAATCAATTCCAAGCATTGGGCAAAAACTGCTTGACTAAGAAAGCAACCCCCCAAAAAAGATCTTCTTTTAGCATCCCATTAGTGTTTGGGTTCTTGATTTCTCAACACTTTTTCCTCTGTTTTCCGCAGATGTTCAACTAAGTGAGGGGAAAGTGAATTACTCTACAGTTTCTTGGAAGCAACCTGAAAGAGTAAGAATTTAGGCAGTGCTTTTGTTTATTTATTTTTTCCTTTTTTCAACTGATTGAGCTTTCATTCATTATTTATTACTGTCAGTTTCTTGATATTATACTGATGCAAGTAAGTTAAAGAATTATTGGTTGAAAGAGAGAGTTATACTAAGAAAACCAGTCTCAAGATTTGAGTAAGGGTTGACATGCGTTGCCTCAGATCCAGGGTACTCAAAGCTTTTTGTGGGGGAAAAAAAGCTGCCCTTTTTTGTTTCAGGATTTCCATGTGATTCTTGAAACTTTTGTTCTCGGCCGTTCCTAGGTTCTTTCACATGAACCCTTTTGTTGTTACTTTATTTTCTTCTTGTGTCTGTGTGTTAAAGGGCTGAGCTTGATTTCCTTCTTCTGATTCTTGGAGATTTTCTGAGTTGATCAGCTGAACTTCTTGGATCTTTCTTGAAGTTATTTTCTTCCTCCATGTTTGCTGTATATGATGAAGGTAGAGGTAATCTAGTCCCAAGAATAACACCTTGAGATGAGGTCCAGACAAGTTAGTTTCACCTTTCTATATCTGATGATACTTTTTCACGGAGGGTAGTTGGTGTTTTATTTTTGATCACCAGATCTGAAAAGTCAATTTCTATTTTTAGTTGAGTGGGATGTCACAGAGTGAATTAAAGCGTTTATGTGTTTGCTATATGTTTTCTGAGATGGGGATTGGTTTATGAACTTCTACTTCTAGATTTATCTTGATTTTAGAGGAAGGTAATGAATTAGTTTAACAATGACAGGTCATGTAACTTTAGATGGCTGGCAGGGTACCTTTTGCTATTTAGATAGTGATTTTGATGGAGGAGATATATCAGGCGGTTGCAGTGCCTTTTAGATTAGGTAATTCGGTATTGGACAATCTGATTGTAGAAACTCGTATGAACTTTACGAACTTCAACTTGATGGCCGATCCAGCAAGCTTGTTTCCGCATTCTCAGATTAAGGTGGCTAACTCTGTAGACGGTGACAATGAGGATTGCAGTTTTTGTGATTCAGGAAGTGAAATCAGTTCCACAATGCTGTTGGGATCTGAAGAGAATAGGAGAGGAGTTTCTTCCGTGCTGGCTTTGACTTTCGAGGATGAAAACAACTGGTTAGCTACTGACGTAGTTCGCGAGAGTGAAGAAGATGGGTTATCGTCATTGGAGGGCGATGCAATACTTGATAACTCTTGCTGCTTGTCTGTGGTGAGTGACACTAGTAGTTTATGTGGGGATGATTTGTTAGGTTTTGAAATCAATTCTGAAATTGGGACAACCATTTTAGAGGTTGTGAACAGCGTATGTGATGTTGAACTTATTCCCAAGACCAGAGATTTGGGAGATCCAAAAATTGGCACTGGTTTTGGTGACTCTCTATCCATGGGTGTTGGCTTAGACGAAGAGATTGCAGATGGTCCCAGCTCAAAATCATCTCAAGTTGTTATGCAATTGGATAAAGGGCCGAATGTAAGAGCCAACCGCAGTGTTTTTAAGGTAGATTATGTGCCTCTGTGGGGGTTTACATCTGTGTGCGGTAGGAGACCAGAAATGGAAGATGCCGTGGCAACAATGCCTCGGTTTATGAAAATTCCTCTCCAGATGCTTATGGGTGATCACGAATTTGATGGTGTGACATCCCCCTTGAGCCATTTGACAGGCCATTTCTTTGGAGTCTATGATGGCCACGGGGGCTCTCAGGTATCTCACTCTTTCTCTCATCTCAGCAAAAAAATCAACCACCACACAAGAACTTACACGCTTGGGTTGGCCTTTTTTGCTTGAGACATTATCTGAAATCATATTTTCAGGTTGCAAATTATTGTCGAGACCGTATTCATTCTGCTTTGGCTGAAGAATTGGAAATTATCATGACCACCTTGAATGGAGGAAGTAGTAAGGAAAATTGTGAAGAGCAGTGGAAAAAGGCACTTTCAAAATGTTTTATCAAGGTGGATGATGAAGTTGGAGGGAAAGCCAGTCTTGAACCTATTGCTCCTGAAACTGTGGGTTCTACTGCCGTTGTTGCCATAGTTTGTTCATCGCATATAATAGTGGCTAACTGTGGTGATTCAAGGGCTGTGCTCTGCCGTGGCAAAGAACCCATGGCGCTGTCTGTGGATCACAAGGTAAGTATGTCACTTCATTCTGAAACTTTTGATGAATCTTTTTATCATAACCTAACATTATTTTCTCCTATCTTGTAGCCAAATCGTGAAGATGAATATGCAAGAATTGAAGCATCTGGAGGCAAGGTAATACAGTGGAATGGACATCGTGTCTTTGGAGTCCTTGCGATGTCTAGGTCAATCGGTATGCCGTTGTTAGCTTTCACCTTTTCATTCATTTGCATTTCATTTTACTTTCCATCTGATCAGTCGCTGCTCATATTCTGGATAAAATCCTTCTCTTTCTTGGTTGTTTGCATAAGTTTAGGTTCTTCTTGTTTAAACTTCTCTTATCGACAGCTTCCATGTTGATCCAAAATTAACTTAACAGCCTAGACACTGTCATAGCATGATATCACTGGCAAAAAGTTGCTCTTTTGACATACATGCTAGTTTAATGCAATATTTTCGTCGACATTTTGGGCAGGCTTAGAAATGTTACAGAAATGTATCAGGGACACACTAATGCATGGATGGTTTAGTATCCTGCTTAGTCTCTAATTGTAAGGGAATAATATCCAAATACGGAAAAATCTTGTCGGAAACCAATTTGTTCTTGTTTCTTCCCTCTTCCCCTTGGGTTCCCCCTAGGGGTACCTGATACTTTACAAATATATACTAGACAAGAATGTCTAAAGGTCTTATAATCAGTCTGTCCTACATTTAAAAGAGGCATTTTGACTATGTGCATGTTAAAGAAAACCTTATTGCTAAGCATGAAAATTTGTCCACTGTACTTTCTCTTTGGTGCTGCAGGAGATCGGTATTTAAAGCCCTGGATTATTCCGGATCCTGAAGTAATGATAGTCCCCCGAACCAGGGAGGACGACTGCCTCATTCTGGCCAGCGACGGTTTGTGGGACGTGCTGACAAACGAAGAGGTCTGTGATATCGCTCGTAAAAGGATACTACTCTGGCATAAAAAGAATGCAGCCACAGTTCCACTGCAACGCGGTGAAGGAATAGATCCTGCGGCTCAAGCAGCGGCAGAGTACCTCTCGAATCGTGCCCTGCAAAAGGGCAGCAAGGATAACATCAGTGTCGTCGTCTTAGACTTGAAAGCCCAAAGAAAGATCAAGAACAGAAGTTAGCATTCAACTCTTTGGTCGCCCCTCGATCTTTCTTGGTTGTCGTGGAATGTAATCCTCCATTTCTTTCAATTTAATGCCCTTACTGTTTTCATCAAAGGGCAGTAGCTATTTGAATTAGGAATGTGGAGTAGTGGGAGCCCCTGAGAAGCTCACAGTGATCTGGGAAAAAAACATAAACGTTTGACTTGCTTATCTTCTTACCTCTCCGAGCTAAAGGCTCTGTGAGGGGCATATAACTTCATTGTAATGTTGACAATGATGTCTTGCAAATCAATGAACTGTAAATATAATATCAAACTTGTGTTGCTTATGATTGTTATTTTATTTTATTTTTAGATAAAAAGTAAATTTTTACCAAGATGGAGTGTTCTTTTCTTTGTATATTTTTCAATTAGAAAAATGAGCTCCGATTCTTTTGAGATTTGATGCGATTAGATATGATAACAATTAACTCATTCTGTTGACATTTTTAAGAATTTCATTCAATTTTTTATTGGATAGCTCATAATGTATTTGTGGACTTTGAATTTTAATATCTTAAAAATTTTATATATTTTATTTTTTTTAATAACATCCATCCAAAATTAAATAATAACTTCCATTAACATTAGTTGTTCTGAAACACTAAAATTTCAACAAAAATAAAATTAATATTTTCAATTAAAAATCTTAAATTATCTTCTTACCCTTTTAAGTAATTTTTCAATTTCCATCAACAGATGCTCAATTCTTGATGATTTTCTTTCTTTTCTTTAAAAAGAAAATCATTATTAAAAGAAAAAAAGAGAACAGAGCAGTATGAGTGATGGGGAAGGGGGTGGGGGTGGGGGCCCACTTGGCAGAGTACGAGACAAAAAATTGATGGTTTCTTTTCTTCATTATTTCAACAGCTCCGGAGAGAGTACACATTCCCCAAGAAGTGGATATACCGGCGAAGCTACAAATCAGCGCCAACGAATTTTCATACCTCCAAACCCAAATTAATAGGAAAAATAAAGAAGTAAAAACCATTCAGCTCAGCAGCCAAGAGGATTGATAGTCAACACGGCCTCCTTTCTTGATTTGAATTTATGTAAGTTTCATGAAATCTTGTCTTTGCTTTGCCTGTTGATTGTATGTCTGCCTGCCTGTCTGGCTATTTTTTTTTTTTTATTTTATGATTTTTGTGCATCTGGGATTTTGATTAAAGGTTTTGAGCTCTATGATTCACTGAATTATGAAGTAGTGTATAAATCACAAGTTTCTCTTGAGTATGAAGTAAGTGTTTTTTTTTTTTTTTTTTTTTGGCTTCCGTGATTTATTGAACTTTTACTTTCTTCAATGGAAGTGTGTTTTCTCTATCTTGATGGGTTTGTCTTTGTTTCATGTTTCTTGTTTTCTGATTCTGTTTTTAGAGAAATCTATTTCTTGATTGAACTGTTATGCTTATTGCAAGAATCCTGAACGAAGTATTGTTCTGAGATTTCCTCTTGGATTTGTCAATTTGAGGATTAAGAATCAACCTGGGTAATATGATGTAAACAAGATGCATAGAGGAAATAAATCATGTAAAGGCAAGTACTTTGTTTATTTTCATTGAAGAAGTAATTGTCATAACCAATAGATGAATTTTTTAGGCTACTATAATCTAACAAAAAGAATAGAGTGAGTGCAACACTGCTAGTTTAGCTACAACCTACACTTCCATTGCTAAATCATTTTAAATTTCCTTCTCTGATTGTTGCTTTTTTCCTTTACAGGGATCAGTTATAAGGGGCAGTTCCAACTTCTGGTAGGAGTGTGTATTGGTATACTCAGATATTCTGATCTGGGCGTGAGGGGCATGTCATTCGAAGTTGAATTCACGAAAGGTGACGATGAAGATGCTAGTTGTGGGCTTTTATTGCGTGATATCGAAGAGATCAGCAAAGCCCTTTATTTGCACAAAAGCCCGCTTAAGGCATTTAATGCATCTTACGATGACTGCAAGCACGTGGTTGCTAAAACTGGCACTTCAGAATCCAAGTCTAATGTCGTTATTCGAGATTCGTTGCATAAGGACAAGAAATCATCAATATGGAATTGGAAGCCTTTAAAGGCTTTGACCCACAGTCGAAATCATCGATTCAACTGTTGTTTCTTTCTGCACGTCCATACTATTGAAGGCTTGCCGTCGAATTTTGACAACCTTAACTTGTGTGTGACTTGGAAACGGAAGGCTGACATGTTAAGAACTCGCCCTGCTGGGGTCTATTTGGGAACAGCTGAGTTTGAAGAGACTCTCATGCACCGATGTACTATTTATGGTAGAACTGGGCCCCACAATTCAGTAAAATACGAGCCCAAGCTCTTCTCGCTTCATGCCTCTGTAATAGGGGCACCAACAGATATTGGGAATCACTTGGTTGATCTGAGCAGGTTGCTCCCACTTACACTGGAGGAGTTAGAGGGGGGTAGGAGGAGCTCAGGAAAGTGGACCACCAGCTTTAAGCTCACAGGCAATTCTAAAGGCGCAATACTAAATGTTAGTTTTGGGTTTTCCGTATTGGACAGTAACTCATTTGAGCCGGGTTCTTTTGTGAAAGTTCCTCATATTGTGCAGGAAGGTAATATGAATCATTTTGCTGATTTTGATTGGAGGAGTAGAACCAGCCAGCTTGACAATCACAATCTTGATGCTGTCACAAGGATTTCAGCTGAAGGGTCATATCATCATTCACAATCTCTAGCTGTAAAATTTCTTGAGGAAATAATGCCAAAGCAAGGGTCGGAGCTGTCACACTCTGTTAGTTTACTGTATAGGAAACTTGATGAAGGAAAGATGGGTAGCGAAGTGGAGTTTGATTTATCTCATGAGCACTTAAGGTTCCTGAAACCAAAGTCTGAAGCCTCGCCTGAGTCTGCAAGTGGAAACACTGGACTTGAGCTTACTGACACCGAGTTCGATGTAATTGAGCAGGGTGTAGAAGTATCATTGAAGGATCAGATGGGAGTAGAGAAGTGTGGTAGTCAGAGGTTTGACAGTTCTGTGATTGAAACCATTGATGTTGCTGAGATATTCAAGGGAGAGGATGCCACTTTTGATGAGCATGTGGGTGGGAACTCAAAACTTGATAGAAACAATCGTGATGAGTATGGATGTCCTGCAGATGATCCTGAACATAGAGATAATAGCATGTGCATTATTGAACCAGCTTTGGAAGAACTTGATTCAGCTTTCCATGATGTGTTGACTTCTAAACCATCAGAGTTGGATTCATTTCTAGATATTGTTAAGTATTATGTTCCCGAAAATTACATCAAATCCAAGTCTATTCACAAAGCAGAAAGATTGACTAAATCACTTAGCTTGGATGATGTTGCAGAATCAATAGAAAATGATTTTCTCAACATGTTGAGCATTGACCTGAGTCAAGAGGACATGGTTTGTGGTTCTGGCCCTGATCTGCCTGGAATTCCCCTAAGGGGGTTTGAAGAGGATGCCCTAGCTGGGGAAAACCCTACTCTCAATACTGATTTCATGGCAGAGCAAGAGGACTTTACTTCCAGCAGCTTTACGAAGGTGACCTTTGCAGATGATTTTGATTTGTCATTTGCTATTCAAGCAGTTGAAAGGAAACAAGGTAGTGTAACCCAACCATTGAGAAGCAAAAGAAATGCTAAAATTCTTGAAAATTTGGAAACAGAAGCTCTGATGAATGAATGGGGTCTGAATGAGAAGGCCTTTCAGTATTCTCCACATGCTAGCTCTGGTGGATTTGGGAGTCCAGTTTATCTTCCTGCAGAAGAACCTTTAAGATTACCTTCTCTTGAAGAAGGCGTAGGTCCAATTATTAGGACAAAGGATGGCGGATTCTTCAGATCAATGAATCCATTGCATTTTAGAAATGCGAACAATGGAGCCAGATTAATTGTGCAAGTTTCTGCTCCGGTTGTGTTGCCTTCAGCGATGGGATTTACGGTCATGGAAATACTACAATGTTGGGCATCTGGAGGAGTTGAGAAGATGTGTATTCAGGCAAATGAACTGATGCCTTTGGAAGATGTCACGGGGAAGACAATGCAGCAAGTTTTGTCTGAATCTGAATCTAGAACAGATGCTCGTAAGAGGTTAGTGAATTCTAGAATTTATAGTTGGCACGGAGTTTTCAGTTAATTTGATTTCTATATGTATTGTAGATTACATCTATTCTCTCTCTGTCTCTTATTCTTTTTCCCCCTGCTCTTCCTTCTTTCAAACAATTTACAGATGGGCTTTGCAGCGGAAATCTGAGTTTGGCCTTGAGTCGTTTGTGGAGAAAAAACCAGCTGAAAATCGGCTGGATGCTTGCTCTAATTGTGAGCTGATGGAGTCAGATTACGTATCTTTTGAAGATCTAATTCCTATGGCAATAACAAACATTGAAGGCCTTTTAGTTGAAGGGCTAAAAATTCAGTCTGGCATGCCAGGTCAAGAGGCACCTTCAAGCATTAGGATCCAGCTACCTAGGAACTCAGCCTCCTTAGGCAAGGTGGCTGAGTTTCCTAGTAACTTAGGTTCTGAAGGAGCTTCAGGCTTGCAGAATCGGGATCTTGATGATATAATTAAATACTCTATGTCGTTAGAGGAATGGATAAGGCTGGATTCTGGAGAATTCTATGTTGAAGATGAGAATGAAGAAATTGTCTCTGAGCTTTTTGCAGCATATTGTGCCAAGTCCGTAGAATTGGGTAGTGGGCAGCATATAAGGGAAGACAAAAGTGGTGTTTTTGGTAACAATTTCAGAATGGGTTTAAAAGTGCAGCTTAGAGATCCCTTGCGTAATTACGAGATGGTGGGCTCCTCAATGCTTGCTCTGTTTCAAGTAGATAGGGTTTGTTCAGCTCGGCAACCTGAACAGCTCGCCTTATCATCGGAAGAACTTTGCATTGGAGAAAAGGATGGCCTCAATGAACATATATTTCCAGAAGGAACTGACTCTGAACAGAATCGCAAGAAACTTTATGACCCGTTGTTTAAAGTCTCAGAAGTCCACCTTGCTGGACTGAATAGTTTACATGGTAATAAACTGCTTTGGGGCACTAGCAGACAGCAGCAATCAGGATACCGATGGTTGCATTCCAGTGGTATGGCTAGGTCCAACAAGAATCTTATTTTTGGCACAAATGCAGTTCCAAAATCTTCTTCTGGATTAATGAAAAAGTCATTGCCTGGTCATGTTTTATGGAGCATATCCATTCCTATTCAAGGTGAAGCGGCTACATGGAACGAGCATGTTGCATTAAATGTTCATGTAAGAAATCCTGATATTGTTTTTCCAACTAAATTTGTCAAGTGATCATGAGTTACAGAACACACATATCCATTGACCAAGTTGGAGCTACCCATTCTATTAGATATTTATTCTTTTAAAATGTGTGTAGAGTTTCTAAAAGCCGTTGCAGCACTAGCTGTATCTGTGCTGAGCCTCTGGATATTGCTAGTTTTTTGCTGAACTGTCTTGAACAGGAAATGTACAAATTGGCTGAACGGGGCATCATTGTACAGAATTCTTAGTAAATCTTGGATACATTATCTTTTGGTGTTCGATGATAATGGACTTGCTGAAAGTCATACTTTCATCAAATCAAGTCCATGTCAGATTTGCCCATCATAAAAAGTTAACAACGTAAATATATGAATTTTCTTGATCTTACATCATCTGAGCATCCCATGATAAGCTCTGGATTCCATCTACTCTAAAGAGCCCTGATCAAGCCCTCAAGGTAACTGAAACTGTCTACATTGAGAAGCATAGTTACATAATACTGCTAGCATTTTTGTGAGATTTCTATGATGAAATCAGAGCTGTGGACCTTGGTGGTTGTGGATACCCTCATAGGTTGTTACCACATAACGTGGATCCTCTTTGTACCGTTCAACTCTCTTTTTCACCGGGCACCCTTCAACTGAGCACCTGTAATAGTTCCTGTTGAATAAATCATATGTTTGTAAGTATAATTTTCACTATACTACACAGAGAAAGCACGTTGAGAATGCATAATCCATAGTTCTTTAGTTTGTAGACATTTTATAATTTTATCAGCTCTTGTTAAAATAACGCAAATTAGAATTATGGTGTCGAAAACTTAGACACCACAGGTGCCTGATGGAGACTGGACTTTCTTCTTTATTTTGGCTTATGCAACACTAGTTGAGGCTAAAAGACAGTTGCTATCCCTATTACTCAGTATTCGCCATGTCTTTTACATTCTCTGCTTTGTTGTTATCTCACACTTCTTTATACATTAAAGGGTAATTAAAGTGTTAAAGTTCTGATCTCTATGTTCTGAGACTTTGACTTGTATCCTGAATGCAGAACCAGGTTCTTGATGGATAAACTTGGAGCCAAGCATCTGGAATCTTCTTTGCTTATATGGCCATGGAGTAAAATACAGAGAAACGCTTTAATTGCATATTAATTCTTATACTTATGCTGTTATGTCAAATTCTGTAGCACGTTGATCCTAGATCGATTACTGAAACTTAAACCACACGCACCTTGGATTTGGGCTATTCTTGACCATCTTTTTCCCATACTTCCTCCACTTGAAGCCGTCATCCAGTACCTCAACCTCAGACTTTGTTTTGAAAGCAACCTTGTCTTTGATTTCCTTCTTCTCCCTCCCACTCCCACTGTCTCCTGATAGCAAAAACGAAACAAAATACGTTAGTTACTTCACTGCTTTCTACGATAACGCTAAACCAATCTTTGCATCATATCACATCATTTAAGCGTATGCTAACTTCAGCAATGGGCATTTAGATGCATTTAAACTCATAGACACGCTTACTTACTGTTGATGGTCCCCTCACTGAAGCTGCTGCTGCTGCTGCTAATTCCAGTGGAGTTGGCCACTATTACATGAGGCGTATAGTTTGGATTTTGAGAATTATAACCTGCAGGGATGGAGGAAAACGCTGGATTCTCCTCAATCCAGTCACTGAACTCAAAGAAGTCAGAAACCTGAAAGTTGATGTCATGGGGAGCGGCCACCGGTGCATCGTGCTCTGACCCGAAACCGTCACCGGGCATGTTTGTATTGGGATCATAATCAGCCATGATCATCAACTGAGTGTGCATTGGTATATACTAGGTAAGATTTGTCTTACAACTTAGTGGAGGGTGTTTCTTGGTAAGCTTCCTAGGATGTAATATAAGAAGCTTCATTGTTGCTGCCCTTATATTGTTTTGTAAGTGGTGGCTAAGCATTTGAGTTGGGCCCCAACAAATGCCAAACATCATCTCTTGATTCAAAGTGCCAAAAAAAAAAAAAGAAAGAAAGACAAGAAGGGTGGGGCCTACCATGGATGACTTGGTGCGTAGACTTTCTGATTCTTGCTTTTTCTCTGTATGAAGTCTGCCAACAGTCTCGTGCTTAGACTAACCCCTTCCCAACGGGGGAGGAACGTATGTCAGTCAATATTGGGAAACATCTGTGTTGCGAAATCTGTGATTTACTTAGATTTTGGAATCATTAAATTCAATTCTCGCCGAAAATCATAAAACCAACGTAATGTTTACCTGCCCGAAAGTAGCACGAGAAGGGAATTCTGAGCTGTCAGATGGTGCGTAGCCAACATGCTTCAGCGTACTCTAACAACAACTATTGATGCATATAGTACAATTAGTTTAGAATCTTGTAAGAAGAAAATCCGGTGCTGAAATTATGTTTAGATTTCTAGAGTTGATTGAATTTTGTCTTAAGGGTTCCCCTTTGCCTTTGTTCGAAATAGATAATTAATTTAATTTAGACAAACAAGAATCACGTGCCCTCACTCTTGTTTCTTACATATATTTTTTTTATAAAGGAGTTCGATTACGTCATATGTGTTGCTTTCTATATCCTTTCTGTGCACGAAAAGGCATTCATCCCCATGGAAATAAAATATCCAAAGTTACAACTTGAATTGTACCTCGTCCACATTTACTGTCATAAATAATTAACTCATCAAATAAAAGAATGATTTAATTTGAGTTCGCTCCAATTGTTTGGATTGAATAATTTGAGACGTGAGACGAAAAAAGATCGTTAGGTTTTTAAAGTGGTATCCAACGAAAATCTTTATTGAAATCAGAAGTGAAATAATAAATGTTTTTATTAGCAATAAATAACATACCAATAATTAGGACTGGAGAATGTATTTATAGATCCAGGTGTTTGTATAAATACAGATTTACATGGCTTGATCTAAAACCTTCGGTAATAGGATAATCCAACAATCCTCATTCTAGGTCTTCAGATCAAAGTGGATAAGAAAAGACATGACTCGAATACGAGTACGCGGATCCTCCGACTATTTGAAATATTTTGTCTTTGCCAATGTATTCCCATCAAATTTTGACTTGTAACTTCATATATTAATATTGCTTCACTGCGTGATTGATATATGTTGTTTTTAAAAATTAAAAAATAAAATAAAATAAAACTATTATTTAAAAATAAAGATATATACGATGTACACATTGATATAATACTTACTAAATTGAAATAAGAAAAATCCTTTGTCATTTTTGTCGGGCTTATGTTGGACCATGTTGATTGTTGCGATCATGGCACACTAAAATTAAAGTAATTTTTTAGATTCTCACGATATGCCTAAGGAATATATATCTATATAGGCTTATTTTCTTTGGCTTTCTTGACCAATTCATTGAAAAAATAATATATGTTTTAAATTATTTTGAAAAATACTAAGATTATCTATAATGAGTTATCACTGAGGGGTATTAATTTTAGAGAGTATTTGTGATTTTCTAAATAACAAAAAAATATTAACAATTATAACAAATTTTAAAAGAACTTGTTGTAATAAATTCACCCTTTAAAATAATATAAATTATTGAAGAATGAAAATGTTCAACCCATAATCTTTAAAAATTTTAATATATATATATATATATATATATCAAGAAATTAAAGAATTATGGCCACTAGTTTCCATGACCACAAGCATGCCCATCTTTATGGCTTCTAATAAAATCAAATTATTTATATAGATGCAAACATATATAGTCGAGAAAATAAATTTAAAGAATAAAATATGATATTTAAATATTAAAATTAAAAAAGTAAAATATATAGAATTTATCTGTGATTGATCCTAATTAGAGACTTTTGAGTCTTGGTCTCCATTGATGATGAGGTCAATTTGTTATTTGGTGCATTGATGCCTTGCTTGAATAGTAGTTGATCAAAGTCTTCTCATCAATTTTCATTTATATATACAAGTCTTTCTTCATATTTCATTCTTGTAAATATTTCCAATTATCTTAATATAATCGAATAATATATGTAAAATATACAAAATATTTAATGCATGTTTTTTCAAAAGAAAAAGAAAAGAATAAATTATTATCAGTCATGATTCTCGACAATCAATCTTAACCCTACTGAATGAACTTTCGGACAAGATGTTCGATGAAGACCACTTTTCTAGAATAACTAAGTAACCAAACTATTTATTCATTTTGGGTTATTTATTTTGTGTTGCATGTGAACTTAAAATAGTCTAAATAAATAAAAGAGATTAAT
>NC_026145.1:2105652-2112262 GCF_000512975.1 Sesamum indicum
GCATAATTTATTTTATTCATTACTTGTCATTAAAACATAATTATGAGAATTTGCAATTTGAGATTTTAAATAAAATCTCATATTAAAAGATTGAGTTTGAGGTAGGAAGGGAACGTGGCGTAGGGTGTGAGAGACTAGGTAGCCTGGTTTTGGGTGTTGGGTCAGAGATAATGATGATGTTAGAGTGTTGAGTGTTGGAATGGAGAAGAGTGTGCGTCAATTGTGTATCAGTCAGTCAATTGATAGGTCAATTCATTTATTAGCTCACTCCACCAATTACCAATTACCAATCACCTATCCATTATCCATCCATTCCTGTTGTGTTGTGTGATTGTGTTCAATTAGCATTTAGCACAGCCCCTTCCACTTGCCTTTCGTTCTTTTTTCTTTTTAATATCAATAAATTTGATAAATTATGATTATTGAAACAATTTATTTATTAAATAAAAATAAATTTTATAAATACTATATATAATTATTCATTTTAAAAAGAATTTATGTTTAATTATACAAAATCTTAGAAGATGAGAGTGTAATTATTCCATTAAAAAGCCCATAATGGTCTAATCCCAAATAAAAAAATTGTAATATCACTTATAAAGTAAGAAACCGTAAGAACCACAATGAGAAGATCTAAGGCTGAAAAAATAATCAAACAATTCGATATTCAATTGAAATCGATCAATAAAAATTCTTTTGAGCTCGATTCCATAATAGTAAAATATGCTTAAAAGTATCAAATTACTCGAGCCTATGATCCAATTTAAGCTCGCTTGAACTCGACTAGAATAATAATCAAACATAATTATTGAAGCTCGATTATAATTCAAACAAGTTTGAACAATAATGTGTTCGACTCGACTCGAATCATTTACACCCTTAAGAAGATCTTCAATATAGCTAGCACTTTGATATCGATATTTAAGACAGTAAAATTATAAGAATATAAAGGTGAAAATCGTCAAGATATTCAATGTGGAGGACCATTATTTATAATGGATAATCACACCACATTCCACTGAGGTTTTGTGAGATTATATATAAATTCTTGTGGTTTGAAAAATTACACCCAATACCTCGGATGCTTATTGCTGTTTAACTAAACCAAATTAACTAACTATTATTATCAACTACAGGACGTGTTTTTGGTGATGCATAATTATGAACGTGGACTTTTGTTTGCCCCCGGCCCCCCCATCTTCCACATATTTTTTCAATTATGTGCTAGGGTTATTCGACCATCAAATTCTGTTTGATGCATATCTCACGCAAATATATACACTTGAATAAATTCAATACTAAATAAATAATTCAATAACTAATTTTGGCATTCCATATGAAATTTATTTAAATATATATGTACACTCCTAATATTTAAAAAATAAATAAATCAAACCAAATTTTGTTCAAGAACCATTCAATTCCATTATGGAACGAATACCAAATATTTCATATATTAATTCATTTTCATCTCTTGGGAATATTGTAAAAGAGCAAAGTATAGTGTATACTTGGTTAAATTTTGTATTTTATATTTATTTATTTTAATATATGTATATATAACAATATTTAAAAAAGAAAATAGAATATTATTTAATTATAGCGTACAGACAGTCGGCAGCATACGTTTAATTTGTAACAGGTAGCAGACTGGAAAACATGAAATAACATATTATACATCACCTCCGAAAACAAACAAAAATAAACAGCTGCAGCACTCACAAGTCTGCTTCTTCTGCCAACATTTGGCATTCCAAACACTACTTACAATCTAACATTTCTCAACCAACTTTAACCTCAATTGTCTTCGGTTTCTTCGGCTCCGGCGGCGGCACTTTTTCCACTGTAACTGTCAGAACTCCGTCCTCACAAACCGCCGTTATCTTATCCGTGTTTGCGTTCTCCGGCAACGCGAATTTCCGCATGAACTTCCCCACCCTCCGCTCCATTCTCACGTACTTCGCCCCCTCCCTCTCCTCCTCCCTCTTGCGCTCGCCGCTGATGAGAAGCACATTCTCGTCCTCCACCTGTACTTTGATGTCGCCGGGCTTCAGCCCCGGCATGTCCACCACAAACACGTAGGAGTTGGGGTATTCTTTGACGTCGGCGGGGGTCGCTGCCATGGCCTTGGCATCGCGGACGTAAGTTCTGGTGGGGGCGCCCGCTGATTTGTGGGCGTCGGATTCCAGCATGTCGTGGAGGCCGGTGTGGAGAAGCGGGGAATCTAATCCCAGGAATCTCAAGTCCATTGTTTCTGGTGGTTTAAGGATGATTTTCGATGGATTCTTTAGCTGAAATTCTTGGAATCTGATAGGGCAAGAAGATGGTTGGTAGGTATTTAAAGAGCCAACAGTCCCTGATGGAAGAAGCAGGATGAAGAACTTTCGAGAGGGAAGTGGAAGGAGCGAAAGCAGTGATTGGAAAGTTCTAGATGATTCCAGTAATTTTACTCGTTAAAATTATTTGAAAGGCTCAAATGCATATAATTCCTCTATGTTTAAAAAGGTACTTCAAAAACCCATTTTTTTTTTTAAAAAAAAAGGCAAAAAAAAGAACTTCTATATATTAAATTTATTAAAAAAAATCAAAGGTTCAGATTTTACTAATTTTAAATCAATATGAGTGCATTTTAATATAATTTCAAGTAGTATTTTGCGACTACAAATACTCCTAATTAAGGGTCATGTTGCAGCATTAATCCATAATGATTTAATGGTGTGAAAAAAAAAAGAGAAAGAAGTCAAAAATCAGATTAGAAGGATGAGTTAGACGTACCCACACCTAAACCTGCAAGAATGCGATTCAAAAGAAAAGTTCAAGAAACGAAATTTGAAAAGATTTGAGGCGAATTTGGACACCTTTGGCTGATTGAAAACTAGCTTGGCTGAAAGAATTTGTTTAGGATGTTAGTTTTAATTCCTTAGGACTTTTAGTTTTATTACAAATCTACCTTTTTTAGTTTTAATAGGATTAAGTAACTAGTTACTATATATATGTGGTGTAAGTCACCATATAAACAACTTTAGATCTTTGGATCTTTTTATTTGCAAGGTTTTTTTATATAGAATTCTCTCATTAGCATGCTAAGCTAGTCCTTTTAATTCTGGTTAAAAAAACTTGGTGAATGCTTAATTCCAATAAGTTGTGAGATCTAATTTATGCTTTATACCTTCATTCATATTGGTGTTTGTGTTATTCTTTGTGCTTTTATTACAAATAATCTGATTTATGAATGATAGGCCCATTGTTCATTGTCAAGAATATTTATCTGGCCAATTGAACTTGCAAATTTATAATTGTTTGTTTAGTCCAATAATTAGTAGTAACACAACATAATTGATTATGCCGTAGTTTTTCATTATATTGTGGGAAATGCACAATCTAACTTAAATAAATCCTCGTATGAATTTACTGGTTAGAATTGAGCCTTTCTAGTTCTTAATGTTGGTAAATTAATCTTAAGAACGTTCTTAAGGTTGTTTGCTGATTAGGAATTTAGTTAATAAACGTTCCTTGACTATTGACAAGGTAAGAAAAAGTGAGATTGTTAGGTCGTACCAATGATCATAACCAATTTATATCATGAATGATTGTCATTTTTGTATTTATGATCAACCATGAAAATGAGCACGGTCCTGTCTTTAGCTGGAATGTTTTTCTCAAATTTACTCCTCCTTTTAATACTCTTTTCTTCTCTTTAATTTTAGATTTAGATTTTTTATTAAACTTCCCCCATTTTTATTACTTCTACTTTTGAAGGCATTAATTTAAAATTAATTTTTGTGAATTCGACCCAACTCAACAACTTTATAAGTTTTTAGTGGGATAATATTTTTGGTGGATTCGACACATATCATAAATTTATATTATTATTTTAAAAAATAAATTTAACAAAATTAACCCCCCTATAGAAAGGGGCACCGGCGCGTGAATCTGGATTAGGGGTATTAACGAGTCGAGCTAATTTTTGGTGAACTCAAGCTAATTTTTTTTTATTATTATTAGATTAAATCATGAGAATCACTAATTTTTTACATAAATTTATAAGTAATAAAATATTTGAATAATGCATACTATGTTATAAATATACCAAAATATAGTATTGTATTTTAATTTATTGTTATAAATATAAACTACTAATTAGTTTAGTATATATAATACCAAAAAAAAAAAAAAAAAACTCATACTGAACAATTTAAAATTGTAGAAAAAAATTATCCATTATCTGAAATAATGCAATTGAAATACATAAAAATACTTTATAGTTGAAATTAATATATATTCACAATCTGCAATAAATTTATATATTTATAAATGTTAGTATTATATTGATGTAACTATCATCTTACATTGTTGAACAACATGGGTTAATCGGGCCACCAAAATTCAAATCAAACTTATAAAAAATATATTTGGTAAAGTTTTAGACTTATTGGATATACGAATGTCGAGATATCGTACTCGAAATATAAAAGTAATCATTCAAGACGTTATATCGTTTTATCAGGCCATGCGATTTTAAATCATACCGTCTGATATGATTTAATGGACACAGTCTTAGTGTACATGCACCTTGGAGTTGTACCGTTTGATATGATCTAATGGACACAAGCCATGTATAACATGTCCGCCTATGATGACATATCCGATTGGAATGTGCTTAATTTTTGGGTCAACAGTTTAGTGGGACAAGTCCTTGGTACTTACCTCCCCATTGATGGTTCAGTCGGCTGAACACCAATTGGGCTGGTGGATGGTGTTCTTTGAGTTTTTAGTTCATGAAAAATTTTAGGAGGCATTATAACTTACTTCAAAATCTTAATAAATTATTACAAATAGCAATCTCGTACTAAAAGATCTATTGTGTCATCAACTACTTTGGGGTCGGTAGAAGTCTTCTTATCATTGACTGATCGGGCACAATCATCCTATCCGAAGCGGAACATTCCAGGTTTGTCACCTAAACTAAAGACGTCGTGACATACAATGGATCATAGGTTGCTCCGAAGAAGGTGAATTCCCTCTTTTGGAGAGTAACAACATCATCTCGACTATGCCAGCTCCTCTCACGCTTTTTGGGCTTCTGAGTAACTGGCTAGGGTTAGATGCTCCTTTGTTATAGCGCGTTCCTGCTTTCCAATTAGGAAATCAGTCGTTGCAGCCACTGCCTTATTCTTTCTGTTCTTCCTGCCTGCCAATAATTACAAGTTCATCATTACTAAAATGTTAAAAATTCTATAATTTTATTTTATTTAAATATTTTAAAATAAAATCTAACACTTTATTAAATATAGGAGCTTGTGCTTGAAAAAGTTGCATACGGCCCAACTAATAGAAAAGGCAGTCCGGGCCCGATTATAAAAAATAGAGAAATGTTTATTATATCCTAAGCCTGATTACGTGTGTAGGTGTGCAACAATTTATTTCTGTAATAAATATTCAGTTTCTTCTTTTTTCAACTAAATCTCTATTTATGATCTCTCAACATTAATAATTATCAAGAAAGTCTACCTAAACATTTTAAATAACTTTATTTTACAAAAAATCAAAATAATGTGACCCATTTTTTTATTGAAATATTCAATCTTAAAAAATAAATTTTATTTAAATTAATTTGTTACAAAAAAGATTGATTGAGTATAATTAAAAAAGGGCACAAAGACCAAAAGTACCTAAAATGAGAAAAAAAACAAATGGGTGATAAGTTCATCCAAAATCATAGGATGGATGGTTAAATAAATAAAGAACGCTTTTGGCAAAAATAGTAAATTGTGTGCGAGTATAGAAAAGCGTGTAAGTGGCAGGGCACGCTATCTATATCTCTCTTATCAGCATCTCCAGCCCCCACTGCCCATCATCAGTACATGAAATGAAACCCACAGTTTTGTGGCAAATCAATCAGCGAGCCCATCGCAACCTCGGTACCCTTCGCCACACTGAATCCCGAGAAGAAAAGTTCTCGAAACACCGACCGACACGTGTCCACCTCCATCTGATCCGCAAAACCCTCGAACAGACTCACCCAAATCCATTAACCCTTCCTCCCTTTGGCATACAAAGACACGGAGTTGCG
Organism: Sesamum indicum; assembly: GCF_000512975.1. Lineage (NCBI taxonomy): Eukaryota > Viridiplantae > Streptophyta > Magnoliopsida > Lamiales > Pedaliaceae > Sesamum > Sesamum indicum. Next base: position 2,111,726 of record NC_026145.1, read on the forward strand.
CCACCCTTTTTTCAGTTACTTGTCTACTTTTCTTCATCCCCTCTTTATTCCTCACCTCCTCCATCGCGTTCATCTATGATGCAGATCTTCTTCTCTATTTGCAAATGATCAGCTTGCAGTTTCTGGTGAGGAAATGCTGGATCTTTTTGTGCTTACCCACTTCCGCTCTCTAATCTGTTTGCGCAAACGCAAAAAATTTTCACGTATTTATATTTGATTTTTGTGTTGTTTGAGCAGACCCATTTGAATACTGCGAAAATTACGATACGGGTTTGTTTTAGTTTAGTGTTTTTGCTAAGAGTTGGAAGATTTTTTTTCATGTATTTTTTCATTTTATGTATATAGATAGATTGTCAGATTTCCGGTTTTATTATTCAAGGAGGTAGAGGGATTTAGTTTCTTAGGAAGATTAGAGGTTCTCGTTGTTTTTTTCTTTTTTTTTGGATTATAAGTGGTTTGTTAATTAAAGAAATTGAAACTGGCGAAGATGAGCTTAAGTGCTGCAGAGGATGATTCAGCATCTGAAACTTCCTGCTG
>NC_026145.1:2112272-2138121 GCF_000512975.1 Sesamum indicum
ATAGATTGGGAGATGCTTGACAAATCCAAGTTTTTCTTCCTTGGGGCTGCGCTGTTTTCAGGTGTTTCTGGGGTTCTGTATCCGATTGTTGTGTTGAAAACACGGCAGCAAGTGATGTTGAATGATGCCTCATGTTTCAAAATGGCCGCTTCCATCTTTAGGACCGAGGGATGCAGGGGATTCTACCGTGGTTTTGGGACTTCCCTTATGGGAACCATACCAGCCCGTGCCCTTTACATGGGCGCTCTTGAAGTTACCAAGAGTAATGTAGGAAATGTTGCTAGTAGTAAGCTAGGATTTTCAGAGGCTTCAGCTTCAGCAGTTGCTAATGCCGCTGCCGGAGTAAGTGCTGCCATGGCTGCTCAAATGGTTTGGACGCCAATTGATGTCGTCAGCCAGAGACTAATGGTTCAAGGAGGGGTTTGTGATTCAAGTTCTTGCGCTGTTGGCTTGAAGAAGTACAATGGTGGTATAGATGCTTTTAGGAAGATCATACATGCAGATGGAGTAAGGGGATTGTACAGAGGGTTTGGGATATCTATACTGACTTATGCACCTTCCAATGCTGTGTGGTGGGCTTCTTACTCTATTGCACATAGAGTGATATGGAGCTGCATCGGCTGTTATCTTTGTAAGAAGAATGAGAATGGCAATGGAAATGGCAACGGTGGGAGCGGTTATAGGCCGGACGGGAAGGCTGTGATGGCAGTCCAGGGGTTGAGTGCGGCGATGGCCAGTGGAGCATCTGCTCTGGTGACAATGCCACTTGATACAATTAAGACGAGGTTACAGGTTTTGGATGGAGAAGGAAGCGTGCGTGGCAGATCACCCACCATCCTGCAAACGGTGAGAGACTTGGTGAAGGAAGGTGGTTTGGGGGCTTGCTACAGAGGGCTGGGACCGAGATGGGCTTCAATGGCAATGTCTGCGACAACCATGATCACTACCTATGAGTTTCTCAAGCGGCTGTCTACTAAGAATCAAGAGTCCTATGCTTTGAGTTAAGTTATCATGAAATTTTGAGCAGAGGAAGAGTAGAAGGGGTAAAAGAAATGTTTTGTGTCCTTTCGACCCCTGTTTACTTAGTCTACCCTCAGCTGGCCTTCTCGACCGGCCTAATATGATACTGGTGTAAATACTGTAAAAATGTAGAAAAATGCATGTTAACTTTTCTCAGTCTCTGGTTATGCACTAGGTTCCATGGCAATCTTAGAGAACCACAGCAGAACACTTCTGGGGCAGAGATGTTTGATTATCATCATTGAGTCTCAAAAGTTCATGAATTCCTGTGCATTTCAGGATGTCAAAATCAATAATGAGATGTTATCGATGGCTTTGGTAGATGTTTCTTTGGCTTATGAATCACAAAGAAATCTGAAAATGTGGTTTACTATGGAATTTAACTATTATATGCATTTGGTAGTTTCAAATCCTGATCAATTGTCTTAAAATTTTAATGGAGCTTATTCCAAGTTAAAAAGTGAAAGAATTCTTTAACATTCTTAATATTATGAAAGAATTTCAACATGATTTGTTCTATTTTGCCGTTAAACTGGAATATCCAACGTTCAACCTGAAAGGTGACAGGAAAATACCACGAATTTTAATGTGATTATGAGATTATCAATTCGACCATTTTCTGATTCCTACGCCACCAAAGACCAAAATATCAATTTAATTCCTGGGGCCCCTCTTCCCAACGCATTAACGCTTGTGGGCAAAATCTTGTAATAGCCAGTGCACAGAGCTAGACTTGTCAATGTCATCACTCACCATTGATCCTGTTGAGTTCAGGATATCATCATCATAATATGTTTGAATTGGAAGTAGAAACATTGGGATGATTTTCATCTGTTTCATCACACGTCTCTTTTATGAGCTATAATTTTCATAGATCTATATATAGAGCAAAACTAACTTCCAAGTGATTCTTGAATATTCTCTCTCTTGTAAGCTTTCACCAAGATTCTTGATATGGTTTAGTGAAATTCACTTTTTGCAGTAGCATTAGGCTAGAACAACAATGTTAGCAATGTAAGATAAGCTGAACTGATGAAACAGAGGAGCAGAGAATATATAATATTACACATGCCTAATGAAATTGTTTTCCACATGGATTGCAGGGGGAAGAAAACCTTAAATAGTTGTTCAACATCAGAAAATAAAGTAAGAAACCATAATCCAAAAATCTTATACAATGGTCCATTTTCAGATTTTGTGTTCATTTTGCAAGCCCACATCATAATAGTCTGCCAAAGTAACAAAGCAAGGGATGATACTCTGTATCAAGTTTCAATACCGCGGAAGCAGTAAGAGATAGCCAAGGATGAACTGCCGGTTAACCATAGAAGAGCACAGTCATGTCGCAGTGCTGATCCGTGCACATCTGTCCATGGATAACAGAAGTTTGTCATCGGGTGCTATTACATGTGGATGCGCCCCAATCTGCGCAGTGGCACCCATGGTTAAAGTAGAGAATGAGACTCTTAAGTCGGGTTGCTGAAAACCATCATCATTGTTGAAGATGCAAGAGACATCAGAGCCAGATGTCGGGGAGTTTCCCCAGCTGGTGCTCTCAGAGTGCTGAATCTCTGGTTCAGATGCATGTCCACTTTTCTGCTTTGAAGAGAGGTTCTTATCATATGTTTGGTTTAGAGGATTCTGTTGCATTTTTTTGGTGTTCAAGAAGCGGCCTCCGGAACCCCTGGCTCTTCTCAATGCATGAAGATGCCGAGATTCGTGTAGGTATGGCTACAGCATGGAAGATGTGCATCTATTAGTAAGAGTAGGATCAGAATCTCTAATGCTTCGCGTAAAGGTGCCGGAGGCTAAAAGCATACCTTTTTTGATTTGGCCAGCTTATTCTGAGCCTCAAGTTTTGCTCGGGTTTGTCGGCGCCTGAGAATGGCATTGTATTGTTTTGCATTAACGTAAATGGGCATGCCTTCTGTGTAGTCAAGAGGAAGCACAACTCTTGCTGGTGCAATTCCCATCATTTGAGGATAAACCTGATTAGATTTAAAAAATTATTGCCATGTACGGAAAATGCTACCTCAAGAAATCATAACTTGAAGCCCAACCAAGCTTTAAAATGTGCATGATATAAAGGGAAAAAGCGTTCGGCCGGTCATGTATAAACAAAATGGTTAGTACTTACAACCCCAGTTGGCTCATATGCAGCTGCTGTCGTGCCAAAATAAGATCCAGCCAGAGGGTAGGACATGCAAGCCTGCAAGGAAAATGTCAAGCATAGATTTTTCAGCAGTTGAGGATCTGCTTTCTTGTAGTCATATGGCATTCCACATGAGCAGTAAGGAGTCATAACATCATTGTGCAGTATGAAATAGATACTCTTTTACAAGAAAGATATAACTAACCGATGATTGATTAGGCTCCATTTGGCCTTGATTGATAACCTGATCACCATTTCCACCTATCAAAGATGGAGCCCCACAATCATCCCCTCTCTTCTTATAAGTTTCAAAGAGACCTACAAAGAATTTGATATGATTCAACAGAAAGGACAAGCCTTGTACAATCACAATTTTACCATCATCCCAACACAAGACGTTTTATGATATTTGAGCCTAAGTACGAGGGGTCCATTATCAATTATGGACAGTTATCCATTTGCTCGCTGAGGCATAAATTTGTCAATGAAGAGGACAACTGAGACAGACAGTGCTACAAATCATCTATATTGAAAAAAGAAGTAAACACTTCCAAGCTTCTATCAATTGCACAAGCAGAAAAAAACAGGTTATAATTCAACTGATTCGTATGACTAAGGAAAGTGGAAAGAGGTGACAGGGACATATCAATTCTTCCTCCATAATAAGGCGAGGATTTGCCATATTCAGGATCACGGGTAAACTCTGCTCTTTCTTTTCACTGTTGATACACCACAGTTTTAACTCTTGAAAGTTATGGGATTTACATGTTATTTTGATCTAGGAACCACTAACGATTTAGGGGTGGGGAGGGAAATCCAGGATACTCAACCATTACCAGGCTGAAATGAAATATTTTGCATGTGGGAGTCGCTTTTAGCCAAATTCACTGCTTCATGATGAGATTGTTTGCTTGATAGAGACGAGGGGTCCTGTTCTTGATACTGAGACTCTGATAACTTTACATGATAATGGTGTTCTCCTGTGGTTTCCAGCTCAGTAACGCCACTCTTGGAAAGAGAAATCTTTGGATGTTTGGTTGAGAACCACAGAGATGATCGACCACCAAACAAGGTCGCCAACGAATCAGCAGTGGTTTGATCAGTGTCTTTGTGGGATAAGCTTTGCATCCTATGAATGTTTCCTACTCTTTTAGCTACCAAGTAAAGCTGAAGGCTTTTGGTCTCCAACAACAAATGAGAGAACTACACATATGTACCTGGTTTGGTAGAAGCCATAATGATCAATACAACATAAATAAATATAGTTTGTTTAAATCTGAGATACTACCTGTCTATCAACTATAATGTTAAAAGTCATTAATTAGTTACAGAGTTTCACACGAGATAAAGGAAAAGGGTTAAAATATCCTAATCCAACTCCTTTTAAGGAAACCTAAAAAGTACATTTCCAAGCAGAAGAAGCTTTTTCAGCAAAGAGTGCAGAAATATGGTTTCAACTGTAACACAAATAAATTCTAAGTAATTATGGATTTCGAGTAGTGCAACAGAGCAAAAAACCTTGATGATCTTCTCACAGAATATTCGAATCCTAAGTACTTCAATCCTCCAAACAAGTCAACTACTTGGGTCAATTTTTGTCATTTTTCTTTCTTCTTTCTTTTGTCCAGCTGAAGTCCTAGAATTCCTACGCTAATTTCATAAAACCCTGATCTTTATATATCATTACGCAGCATTTACACTGCAAGCATATGTTATCTGGGGCAAAAGCCCACAGTGTCAACGGTGGCCATTAGAAATACTGAAGTTTTTCTGTAGTAGGGTATACCCAAGATTCTCTCTAAGGAAAAAAAATCATATAGGTTCGTACCAACAGAACTTGGTCAGACACTGCAACTCTTACTCCTTCTAAGATCATAATAAGAATGCAAAGTTAATTCTACCGTGTAATAACCCTAAGAATCCATTCCTTAACCTCCTAGGGTATCTTGGTCTACTCAGACATTTCACTCTTGCAAAACAATGACATGAGTTCAGACACAGTCTATCCAGATATATGCAAGCATTCATACCTGAACCACTCACTGTTCTGAATCATTGCACACAACAAGAGAATTACAAAGCAGAGATGGGAAGTTTTCCAACTTCTAATGTGTAACTGCAGCAGCGTATCAAAAGCAAAGAAATAATTTTCGATAATCGAATTACCAGGATCCATAATACAGAATCAAACAAATCATTAACAAGGCGGGCAGCATCAAATGAAATAACTACAAGAATTCTTGAAATTTTCACAACTGAGGAAGTCAGTGGAAGTAAAACTACATTACTGCTCCATAAAACTCCAAGACAAAGACAGCTAAAGAAACAGCTGCGTATAATTCAAGAAAAACATGAACACATAGCAAAATTAGTACTTTGCAGAAACTACAACACCCAAATATAAAGGCAGATAAGAATACCAATAACACCTGAGGAAACCAAGAAAAGAAATACAAAAGGAAAGAGAAAAAAGGAAGCCCTCTGCCCTCATCTGGACATCTCAGAAAGAGGAAAAAAAGAGACCTTTAGAGGGACGACGTGGTTGGTAAGACAGATTCAGACATCCTCTTTTGTCTTCGACAAGAACCCATGATTAGTTCTTGGCTTCTGATGCAAAGAAACTGAAAGATAGCAAACCATTCCTTAACTCCTCAAAACTCATGGATAAGACCAGAAAAAAGAAACCACCCCACTGATTACTTGTTTATTATCTACAAAAAAAACCATAAAAAATTAGCCAATCAGCCAAGATTCATTTACTTAATTTCCTCGGCACCACAGAAGCAACACCACCACTACCACCAGCACCACGAGGTCCCCCACAGTCTTTTCTCTTTCGGGTTCTTGAAATGGGTTAATCATAAAAAAAATGAGAGAAATGATTCTTGAAATGGGCAATCTTTACTTTGGATAAATGAGCCATGACCTAATAATTAACTCAACTTTATTTCCATACCAACCCTATAATCCTATTCTTTGAAAAAAAGGTTGATTTTTTATTTTAAAATTTAGTATATAAATAATGTAATAGAACTTGAAATAATAAGTTTTGGACGGCTAAAATAAAGAATTCTTTTATTTTGAAAATGGGAGGTGTTAGAATGAAAAAGACTTGCCTCTTTATATTAAATTTTGAAAAATAGTTGACACCAACACATACATTAAGGCCACCCAATTCAAAAATAAAGATTATTCTTACATTATAGGACAAAACATTTAAAAAGAAGAGGAAGAAATATAAAATAGATATGTTGATGAGCAGTTTGTCGCCTTGAGCAGAAGAAGATGCGCTTCAAGATTCAGACACTGATATATTGACATCATGTGTGACACAATTTAGCAAAAACAAATGATTTAGAGTCATGCACTTACCACTTGATTTATATTTTGTTACATCAAGTATTATTCGTTCGAATTTCATATGAGTTTTATAAATTTGTTATGAAAAAATGCTAAGATGAAATTTTATGATTTATAAGTCACTCAAACTAAGATTTTGAAACTTATATACCGTTCAAATTTCTCGTTGCAATTACCTTAGAAAGCCTACATGATAAAATAAATTTATAAGTTTGATTTCTATTATGAATTTTAGAGTTTGCAAATGTTCATTTTCGTCTCCCATAATCTTTACATCTACTCATAAATTATAACTCACTGTGATTTACCTTTCCTCATCACGATGACATGAGTCATTATCCTGTATTTAGGGAATGAAACTTTTAATTGCAAATTTTAAAAATTTATAGATAAGCCACTTCATTTTGTATTGAGACAAGAGAGAAGTGAAGTATGTATCCTTTCTTTCTTTTTTTTTTCCCCTCTCCCTACTAATTCTTATATTGACATAATTTTTATATGAGTTCATAATAATTTGCATATATGTTTCTTATCATTTCAGTATCATCCTTTTTGTGTCAACCATTTTGTTTTATTTCTTGCCAATTTGATGACAGAGGAATCTTTAGGTGAATGAATTAATGTTTTTGTAATACTACACCTTAACCGCCGGCCTTTTAAGATAATGTTCCGACCAAAGAAAATCTTTTCTTAGCAAATAAGTCTTATCCATATTTAGCAAAATGCAAACCCCAAAAGAAGTAAAAAGTTGAAAATAAGATTTATCCATTGCTCTTTTAAGACAATTTAAAGCTTTCTTATTTAGAACAGAAGAGCATCACAATTCAAATCAACTGAAACCCCAAATTTGTGTACTTATTTAATTCCTCTTGACTTCAAAAGTTTAGACAAGTTTTCTTGGATTTAATATTTCAATAACTCGATTCGAATTCTATATATGTTTATTATTTTACTATTTTTTTTATATTTATTAGTTAATGTATATATAATTCTTGATTAATATGTTGATATATTGAAAAATATAATCCATCGTTTTTAAAAAGAGACCCTGCACTCATTCTCTACATACAGCCAGATCAAACCAGGTAATTATTGACTGGCATTCACCTGATTGCTACGAGATAAACTAATTATTTTTAATTAGCAGGTGATTAGTGGGGTTTAAGTGGTAATCATGGATGCAATTTTCAATTAGAAATGCTGTAATAATTGGTAAGTAACGTGGCATTAAGGACAAACTATAGTTTAAACGTCAGACCTTCAACTTTAATCATCTTTTAATATTAGAATCCAGCTAATCTAGATTAAAACAGTCATCCAAACCCTTTTTGTTTTTTCTAAGTTTAGTTTTTGGGCTCTGCCTCTGATCTGCTGTTAATGGCTTCTGCTTCGTTGTCTCTTACTTTTTAGTTATTTGATTTTATTTTGCAAGTTCAATTATTTTCATTCACATTCAGTATGAAAAATTTAATTCGAGTCGAGTTTGGTAAGATCAGACTCAATTATATGACAAATTTAATATATTTAATTTAAGAAAAAAAGTAATCAATCAACAATTCCTATGCAATTAGCTTAATTCCACCAAATATGATTTGAATAAAAGATTTTCAGCGTTACACCACAATTTTGAATCAATTTAGGACAATATTATTGATTTTCTCAAAAGAATTTTTGTTTTAAAAATAGTAGTTGCAGAAAATGAAAAGGTAAGTTAACAAATGAGCCCAAGACTGATGTTCTTGTCTTCTTCAACTTTTCAATCGTCGGTTGCTCGCTCTGTCCTGCGCCCTGCACCTTCGTTTCTTTCCAATTCCCACCACCACCATCACTTCCTCACCAAACGTACTTCCATTCTAAGCAACACTCTCCTCGTTAAGTCAACCCGTACTACACTTACAGCGTCGGCTTCAGTTTCATCCATGGCTTCCTCTTTCTACCCAGAAAAAGCTCGAGTGCCTCCGGCCGCACAGCCTCCGGCTCCTCCAATCACCAAGGTAATCCTTCCTTTTGTTTTACCTTTAGGATTTTGACAATAGGTATTTTATTCTTCCCGCATCCCTGCCCAAATTCCGAGCTCGATCGTGGATTTATATGCTCTTGCGCAGGGATTTGGGTTTTTTGATATGTGAAAAGCGTGGTATAAAGTTGAATTTTTGGTAAAAAATTTAATCTTGGTCATTGTCCCTGCTGTTTCTGTGTAATTGGAAATGCGGGTTTTTCTTGCATTTTCGATTACGGTTAAAGGTTGTTTTTTTTTTTTTTTTTTTCCTGATTTTTTGGGTTTTGAATTCGTGTTTGGGTAGTTTAAGATTGGGTTGTGCCAATTGAAAGTGACTGCTGACAAGGAAAGAAACATTCTGCATGCTCGCACTGCAGTGGAGGAGGCTGCAGAGAAGGGGGCGAAGCTTGTAGTATTGCCTGTAAGTTGATTTTATTCGTTTATCAGCACATGTGTTCGTGAATGTCTATGTACTATTTGTTGCAAGAACGAAGTAGGCATTCGGTTTTGTGAAATTCGTACGGTATGGAACCTTGTTTATCTGCACGAAACTGATTGTACAATAAACATATGCAAAGTAATTAAAAGCTTCGACTCATTCAGTTTTGGCATGTAATTCGGTGGTTGCAACAGATTGTATGAAGGGAGAACTTTGTATTTCTGATGCGAAGTTCTCTTTAGTGAATCTAATTATCTAAACAATGGAGAAGAAACATTTATGAAATATCTAGTTACTTCTTTCAGCTTGTTATTTTTCGCTGGGGCTAATTCAATTAACATCTTTCTTGTGGAAGAAAAGAATATGAATGTGCTTCAAGCAACTGAAATCTAGGTACCCTCCTAAACTAGAAACATACTCATCGGCCAATTTTTAACTTTAGGATCATCAATTTCTATAGTTTTACAGATACTTGTACAGTTTACAGCATTGTTAATGCAAAACCGGTGTTGGTATGATACTAGAGATGATCCTTAATATTGAGTGCTTCATATCCCATGTACTGTGTAAGACTAGTAGTAATTTGAGATGTTCTTTATGCGCTCTTTTTCATCAGGAAATATGGAACAGCCCATATTCAAATGACAGCTTTTCGGTATACGCTGAGGATATTGATGCTGGTTTTGATGCGTCTCCATCGACAGCAATGTTGTCTGAAGTTGCTCGTCTTCTGAACATCACAATAGTTGGAGGATCAATACCTGAACGAAGTGGGGATAAGCTGTACAATACCTGTTGTGTGTTTGGACCTGATGGAAAGCTGAAAGCTAAACACCGTAAGGTGATTTCAGATCGTTACATTACTATTATTTAGATGAATATACCATTCAAATGAAGGGAGACAGTTAAATCAGTGTTATATCCACTCCACGAGGGAGGACTGAGCGCATGTATAGTAACAGTATATAGTACATATGTTGAAAATTTCAACTAGCCTGGTTAAAAGAGCTTTGTATCTTTTTGTTAGTGATTCTGCAAGAATCTGGGCTTATCATGAAATACGCAAAGATCATCTATTTGCTTCACAATTAATTCTGCAATGAGTACATTTGACAACAGATACACCTTTTTGATATCGACATTCCTGGGAAAATTACCTTCAAGGAATCTAAGACTCTTACAGCTGGGGAGACTCCCACGACAGTAGATACAGGTACTCATTATTGGTGAACTAAATATTTGAAACTACTGACTTTTGTGAAAGTTTTACTTATCCCATTCCCAACTTGATCAAGCATCTAAATTTGAAATGTAAATGAGCTTGGTTTGGCATCACAATATGCAGTGTTATTCTCTCTCTGATGGAATCAAAGATGTCTTGGTAGTTGGTGCATGAATTGAGTTTCATTATGAGATCTATCTAATATATAAAAAGTGGATGAGATTATTGTTCATTTCTTTATCATATTGTATTTTTGTTTTGTAATGGGTTTCTCTATAATTTCTTCAATTTATATCTTAAATGCATATTTAAGTATCAAATTTGTGACCAAAGGCACCATTTTGATGGATAATAATATAGTAATCCAGTTACAATAAATTCGTTTGAAAATTCAAATTGGCGTTTAGGGCCTGAAGTGTGTCATGTGATTTTAGAAGACGAGGTAGGCAAGGGTGTATGGTGGATTTGTGGGAAGCAATTGAAAGAAAATATATTAAAGAATGGATACCTTTGAAGGAGACAATATTTTCTTTTTTCTTCCCCCCAACCCAAAAGTTGTATATAATTGTATTTTGTGCATAATACTCATCAAATTATCCATTATAATCTACACCATCCATTTCTCTCATAAGGAATAGTATTTGTTATGTGCAGAGGTTGGCCGAATTGGAATAGGTATCTGCTATGACATTAGATTTCAGGAACTGGCAATGCTTTACGCAGCAAGAGGTTTATCACTGATTTTGCTATGTTTCTTTGGTTATCTTTCCATGTTTCTTGATAGTAATATTGATTACTTTTTTCACTCATAGATCGTACTATGAAACATGGCAGGCCCAAAATTCAGCTCTCAAGAACATAGCTTAGTGGTTGCCGTAAATTCTCTTTCCTGGTATTCATTCGTATTTCTTGCTTATGAGGTGAAATTTCATTTGTAGGTGCTCAATTGATTTGCTATCCTGGAGCATTCAACATGACTACAGGACCTTTGCACTGGGAGTTACTGCAAAGGGCAAGGTAGTTGTGATGAAATTACCCCAATAGATCCTGTTCATTTTAGCATATGTGTTGCTTTGAATATCTAATCTTCTCTTGTTGCTTTGTTACTTGCTGATGCATCCCTAATTTACCTTACTGTCATATGCAGGGCTGTGGACAATCAGGTAAGAACCCAATTATACTATCTGTCTTTTTGCTTTACTGGTTCCCAAAAATTGCCTCATATCTGCCAATGTCAATTTGGAATCTGTATTTCCATTGGTTCGCTGAATGGAGAAGAAACAAATTCTTTTGTCTGTTTGGTTCTTGACAACAATGAATTTGACAGCTATATGTAGCAACTTGTTCACCTGCTCGAGACACTACTGCTGGATACATTGCTTGGGGTCATTCCACACTTGTCGGTCCTGTAAGTCAACGCATGAAGAGAGTGTAACGATTAGAACATATATAACTAGAAAAAAAACAGGAACATGTAGATGGGAGGATAAAATGAAAAAAGGAAATAATTGAAGAACATAAAGTTGTTTGAAACTAGTTCATAATTCCCATATTGTATTAATGACTGAATCTAGTATGATTTTTGACAGTTTGGAGAAGTGCTGGCGACCTCTGAACACGATGAGGCAATAATCATCTCAGAGATTGACTATTCACAGATTGAGCTAAGGAGGTGAAGCTAAAAAACTCAAGACATCATTAAGCAATTTCTGTTCACTGTTTTCTATGATCTGACTGAACTGCTTTACAACTACGTCCAGAACAAACCTCCCACTAGAGAAGCAGAGGCGAGGGGATGTCTACCAGTTGGTAGATGTCCAGAGGCTGGATTCTGAATGAATGCACTGAAGGAGAAGTGGAAGATACCAAACGATGGATGCAATTTAGTGTCGCCGTTAGAGTATTGCTGCTAAGAATACAGTTTAAGGCACATCCTGCACTGAAAGACAATTCTTGATCTAATGTCAAAATCCATATTGTAGCATAAATAAGTTTTCGTCTTATTACCATTGTGAGTTGAAGAAACAAAGGAGTAGAAAACATTAGACATGTAATTTTCGAACATCCAAGCCATTCATGGTTTGCATTTCTGTCGTAGCAGCAGCCATATGGCAGTTAATCTCTTTTGCACATTAAAGAAGATGGTGACCCCAATAGGTAACATGCATGGAATGCAAGCAACATGGATGAGCGAGGGGGAAGGAAGTGGAGGTTGCAGTGTGGTGCACGTGATGACGACATAGGCAAGAAAGTGAGGTTGCACGTGCAGCAAAAGTGGGCAAGGCAACCGACCGACGAAGAAAACACAAGACATTTGAATGGGTGTCAGTGTCAGAATCCAAGAGCACGAAATCAAGTGATTTTGCTCTGCTTTTTCAGTGACTACGACTTTACGTTCTCACACTCCCCTCGAAAATTACACGCACCGCACCCGTGCTCTTGAAGGAAATTTCCAGATTTCCTCTCGTTTTCCTTGCCTGCCAAATTTCAAATGTTTGATGCTCTTTAAATACTCCATCACATAATAATTCATGTTTGTAAAAAAGGTTTCGTATCTAATGACCTCTACATTACTGTTGGACTAAAAAATATATAGATTGAGGTTCAATGATACAGAACAAGACAAGGATATATTTTGAGAATGCATCCGTCTCTCCGTCCTTGGAATTGTAACAGAGCTGAGGAAAAAGCGTAAAGAGCGGGTGTGTGAGTGTGAGTGTGATGTGTGATGCGTGTGCTTTAGTTTTGTTTCACTCTTCAATGCAACAGCTATAGCTAATGCAGCTGCTGTAAAGAGAAACACACAAACCTCTCCTCCTCCACTGCTGCTGCTGCGCCTTTTCCTTTCCACTTACTTACCCTACTACTCATCCTCCAATCAAAAATATACCAAAAATTTTCATTTTCAAATTACTTTCGGATGAGTCAAAATATTTGTCATCATTCAAAAATATCTTATCTGAGTGTTTTTAATTGTTTTAGCATAAATACATATTCATATATACATAAATATATACCGAAAAGACATGATTTGATAATAAATAGTAATTTTTATTTTTCAAAACACAATATTAATATACAATGCTTATTTTAAATTATCTCCAAAAACAAATCCAAACATACATATTATCTCTAACACACACTTATTTATCTTTATTTTTCTTTCTCTATCTCCACAAAATACAACAAAACACTCCGAAAATGAATCCAAACACTATGCTAAGATTTTGATACCCACATCATGTAGACAGACATCTCATATTAATTTGTATATTTATAAATTCCAAGACCGTTTTCTCTCAAGTAGATGCTTTTCAAAATAAAGTTATATAAAATTTATCCCAAATTAAAAAAATATTAGGAATGTATATGTAAGTCGATTGCAGTGATCTGATGTGTGGTTTGAAGGACGAAAAGAGCAGAGGTATATATAGAGAAAGTAGGCCAAAGCTGCCCTCTTCCACCTGTTGTCTGACGTACCACATGCATGGGATGGGATGGGATGGGACCACGTCTCTCTCAACAGGAGTTGCTGATGTAGCCGCCTACTGGGACCCACTCCATTTCGATGTCTTGTCCACGTGCCACCCACTCGGATAATGGGCTACGTGCCACGTCGGAAGTAGATCTGCAACATGTTTTTAGGCTATTATTTTGATCCTCTTTATTATATAACTTGCTTCTTTTTTTAGGCCTACATAAATAGTGGAGGAGTATAAGAAGATGCACAGGTTGTAGGACAGACGCATCAAATCCTCATCAACAAAACCCCATTACAGAGACAGGCCACTATATTAATTCATGATCAGACAATTATTAATATATAGAGACAAGGATTATGGGGGGACATCAAAATTAATCATCAGGTTAAGACCAAGATTTGGGTGACTCATGTTAATGATGATGTTCGGAACCTATGTACCACTTTGAAAAATTCTTATCCGGACTAAATTTAGCTGAATCAAACAAATTGCAGAGCATTGACCATTTTCTCTAAACTATACATCAATCATAGAGCAAATATATATTACACTTGCTACATAATTAGAATTTCCCACCAACTTTAATTTCATCCATTATTATATATTATTTCCAACTTAGGAGCTGGGCTGAAAACGTAAAATATATAGTGTGGTACATATTAGCACGTGGGTGTTGATTAATGAATGTCGTGTTTTAAGGTATAGTAAGTACAGTGGAAAATCATTATTCCTATTGCATATATATATATATATATATATAGTGTTTGATTTATAATAATTAATGAAGCCGTATAAATGAACTAAACAAAAACAAAAGTAGAAGCGTGACAGCAAAATCTTCAGTTTGATTTGGTAGTTAGAAATAAATAGAGAATGTGAGTGAAGAAATTGATGTGCAACAAAAGTTAGTAGTAAAATAAGTTGGTATGTGTTAATGCATGTGCTTCTACCTTGTAATGTTTGTTGTTAGTACCTACAAACTTGTTTGCTTTACCTTATTTTTATATATTCCACCAAACTTTTTCCAGGTTCGGTTTTTTGATCCCACTTCACCAATCTAAAAATTTGAATTATTGATTTTCTTGATAGTTCATGGCTTGGAATGTATCTTGAGTTGACTTAGGTATTGGAGGATCTTAGATGAGGACCTCCCAACTAACTTAACGAGCTTTTCTTTTTTCAACGACCATATATCAATTAAGTAACAATAGATATCTAGCTCGAGTCACTAAACCTCAGCCCACGATCATCACTTTCGACACAGATCAACGTGCATACAATTTAAAAACATACTAATAAGTATTTTCTACTTGAAAATATAAAAGTCCTATATAAACAACATAATTTTTTTAACAGCAGCGATATTGGTATTTAGTATTGGTATGGAAAGATAATACAAGATTTTAATTAATTTAGGTCAACTTATCTCATGGCCTCAAATTATAATTTCCCAATTCTCAACTTCCGAAAGTCAATTAATTTCTAAAATTAAAAAGAGAAAAATAATTAATTAGTAGTCTAAACAGAGTTGATTTTGTAATTGCCCCCCCACTAATTTGGCACTTTGAATGTCGACAGAGGAGCATGCATTTGGGCCCATTCTCCAATCAATTCCCAGACCGCACCATTATTGCTATCTACATTCCACCAATGTCGTCTCAACTCAACTACTTCCGACCACATTAACATCTTAGCTTCTCTTAATTAGGCCAACCTTCGTGGCTATGGATTCAAGTCCATATATTAATATATGAATATCAATTTATTTTAATTATAATTGTTGCAATTTACTGTAATAGAGTAATTATTAATTATATATATATATATATAGAATTGATGTGTGTATATAAACTATTGATGAATGAAATTCGTGACGGAATTGTAATTAATTCATTAAAAAAAGTTTTTTTTTTAATTAGGATAGCCGCAATTGATTTATTTCATGAATGTTTTTGATGTGTATGTGATTTTCTTATCTAGCTTTCCAATTTTTTTCTGATATAAGTAATATCATAACATAATCAGTAATATCAAATAGAGTAGATTTAAATAACACCTAATGTGTTAGTAGAAACAACATATCCTAAATATATGGCGTGATTCAAACCCGACGTCAATTTCATCAATTAAGCCAGGCCTCATTGTCCATCTTGCTTCTAACTTGTACATGTTACGATGAATACATACATGATGAAATGGTGTAGAACCATTAATTAATAGTGAAGTAGCTAGCATATATGTATGTTGCAAAACATTTGAAAATAAGGATTGGGAATTATGGGTACAACTTTTGTTAATTAATCTTGTATTTTTCATTTTTTGTTGTCTTGTTACAGGGGAAATGAATATTCATGCCCATAATAACCAAATACTCCCACTAATACACTAAAATTATGTTTCAATTTTGTCTGAATCAATTATTGTAAACTAATCATTGTTACTTTATTATGCAAGAACATATGCCCGCAGGCTCGATTAATAATGTACCTGCATAAAAAATTCAGATAAAATATCAATGATTTAACTATCTTAATAAGAAAAGAAAATTGAAAAGGGTTTGCAGGTTTGGAAATTGATTTATGACCAAATTACAACGAAGTTGGCTACGATGATAAATATTTTTTTGTTATTTAAAAAATTATTAGTATTTTTTTTTATATTTGATGAACTTATGTAATTTTTGAATTAAAATTTTATATCATAGTTTATGAAAGGAATTTGGTTCAGTTTACCTAAAAAAATAGATAAAAATACAATCGAACTAGTTATTGAACGATCGTTAAAATAAAGGAGATATTTATACTTTTTCAAATAATAGAAAATATATTTATAATTATATCAAATATGAATAAATGTTGATAAAATTTAATGCGAGTTTGATTGGCTCAAATTTGGGGCCCCAAACACGCCCCAGCTGAGTCCTTTATATCCCACTCTCTCTTTCCTATTCCCTGTAACTTGTTTTCTCACTTTCTTCTCTTCTATAGTATCTTCCCCTTTGTTTCCTCTCGCTCCCCATTTCTTTCTTACAACAGTTGCCCACAACTTGCACTCTTATCTGTCCAAATTTCAGAATATGTATTGTAGGGAGAAGCCAAATTTCAGGGAGGAAAATCACAAAGCACGACAAAGCCACAGAAATACGCCGTCGTTTTCCTCCTCCCTTCTTGATGAAATCTACCGTTCCATCGACGGGAATGACGCAACAGCCCAAGAACCAGCGTCAAGAGCCCAGAGCTGCAGCAAAGGAGATGAAGAAGAAATGGGAAGATTCACAAGGGCTTGTTTGGTTGACAAATGGATGGAGAAGGAAGTTCACGAGAAAGCTAATAATTTGGCCAGAAGAAGGCCGGATTCATTTCAGGACTATGATGTCTGGTTCTTCAGTTCAACTTCGACTTCTTCCGACAGTTCTGGCGCGCTCTCATCATCAGACACCGAACTCTTCTGTTCCACCAGAAAGCCCAAGCAGGTTTCTTGTTTCTCCACAAGGCCTAAACCTGTCCGGACCACCCGCGAAAGCAATCGGCAAGACGAGTTTTTCGTGTCTGATGATGATGATGATGATGATCGACAAAACCAACAGAAGAACAAAAAGGGAGATGATTTGATGAAGTCGAAATCGAGGGCCTTAAAGATTTACGCCAATTTGAAGAAACTGAAGCAGCCCATCTCACCAGGGGGGAGGCTGACAAGTTTTATCAACTCACTCTTTACCAATGCCAACTCCAAGAAATCAAGAAATCCTGATACAAGTAAAGGGTTTCAACATTTGAAGTCTACTAAAACAACAACAGCATCATCATCATCATCATCATCAGCTTGTTCTTCCGCTGCTTCGTTTTCGAGGTCGTCGTGTATGAGCAAGAACTCATCATCACCTGATGAATCAAGGGACGTCGTCAAAACGAGAAATGGGAATCAAAGAACGGTCAGATTTCATCCTGTGAGTGTGATTGTTGATCAAGACTCCAAGGCTTGTGGGCACAAGAGCATATACGATGAGGATTGTGATTATAAGCATAGAAGGCCTCCACTGCCGCCACACGCGTTGAAAATGGCGGAGAAAAACAGGAAAGTTGAAGACGCTGCACATCGTGTTTCAAAGGGCTATCGAAATCATAAGAAATACGATTTTCCCATGTTTAGGAAAATTCGGGACAAGGATGAAGACGAGGACGATGCCGTGAGTGAATCGAGCTCGGACTTATTCGAGCTCGATCACTTGACAGTGTTTGGAAAAAATAGATTTTGTGAAGAACTTCCTGTGTATGAATCTACTTATTTTTTCGCATAGGAATGAAAAATTTGTTTTGTATATTTATGCTTTTTGACGGCAATGTTATGAGTAAGTTTAGTTCGGATATTTATCGTGTAATTGATGTACAATTTAAGAAGAATGATAAGTACAATATAATTTGTGTGTAATTGATTTGATTGGATCAAATTTGTTTGGAGTTAGTATTTTGCATGATTGTTATATAGTTTGGTAATTAAGATTTGAGGGTTTCCAGCAGGTATTGGAAACTGTTATGATATGGAATATGGTGTGTGGGATTTAGTGGAAAAACAAAAAAGAGAGCACAGAGATGAGAGCAGGAATTTGGAATAGAGACAGACACTGAAAAAAGAAGGGAACGAGGACTGATCCCAAGTAGGTAAGAAACCCGACAGATTTTGATAGAACAGAGAAAAAAAGGGGGAAAATTTAACAGAAAAAAGAAAAAGTGAGCATGACAAGCAAAATATTTCCAATGGGAATAGGGAAAGTGATTCTCTCTCTCTCTCTCTTTTTTCTTTGTCTATCACTTTGTATTAATGAAAAAAAACATATAGTTGAAAAAAGAGGATGATTGAAATATATGAATTAAATAGTTTTGAAATTTCAAGAAAAACGTATAAATTTTTAATGAGGATCACAGATATAGGTGTGAAGTTAGTATCATTTCGTGTGTGATGGTATAAAAACACAATATGATAAGAGATATAACAGTAATTATTTACGAGCAAACATACTTTAGTATAAATTTATATTTTTAATTTAGGACTATAAATTATACGAATTAGTATTTAATAAAAAAAAAGAATAAATAGAAAGGGCAAAAAGGTGGGGCAACAAAGTCATAATGGTTTAATTAGAATAAATGTATAGTATATATTACAGTAATTGGGGTACGTGAGAAGCATGCAACATATCAACAACTTACAAAAAAATCATAAAAAGGAATCTTAATAGTCAAAAGGCAACATGATGAAATGATTAGCAAGGAGTTATAATTATTTAAGGATAATGTTATAACATATTAAGGATTGGACCATTAGGTGATGAAATAAGAATAATTGAATGAATAGGTGAGCAGTAATGTTGGGGTGAAGGAGTAGTATTGGGCTTTTGTGTTACGAACAGTCCAAACCACTTCAAGAAATGAGGAACCTTACATTCCTCAGATCATGTAGCAGAAGAAGGCAGATATGTACCATAATTTGGTTGTACAGAATGTACTCTTTTCTATACTTTTATGAAATTTACCATTTACCCAAAATTATTCAATTACTCTACATAAAAATGTTATCAACTAATATTAATTTCTTTTGAAAACAATATGACAATAGAACAATATATTATACTAATAACTAATTATTATTGTGACGTCCGTAAATTTTTTTTACGTAAGTGGGAGACTAATTGATAATTATTAAAAATTTAGATTTAATTAATAAATAAATTATAGACTGAATTTGGGATATGATAAAACTTTAATGGATTAAATTGGAGTTCGTTATAATATTTGGGAGCAAATTATATTAATTAAAAAATTTAGGAAGGACGTAATGGGTATTTAAAAAAAGTTTAATTAAATAAATAAAATAATAATAATATTATATATATGTAAATAATATATTTATAAGTAATAATATATATATTAGTAGTAATATAATATTATATAAATATATGTATATATTAGTAGTAATATAATATTATATACATATATGTATATATTAGTAGTAATATAATATTATATACATATATATATATGCATTAGAGCGAGGGGCCCACCAGCCCACCGCCTCACCCCTCCTCTTTCGTTTTCTTGTTGTACACACACATAATACATTACACGCATAAAACACAATTAAGAAAAAAGTTGCACTCCTCCCTGTCACACAAAAACTAAAAAAACAGAGGTACGCAAATTTCTATTTTAATTCATATTAATTAGTATAATTATATTATTTAATTACTCTGTTTATTAAATATTATTTATATTGAACGATGTACTATTTAACTGGAGTATTTTATGATTTTGGCTATTTAAATTAGTGTAGGGTACCGAAGTATTCCGGGCAGCGGGGAATATCCCGTGCTATTAGCTACACACTGGGGTGATGTGGGAATACCATATTTGTTGTGATGTCCTGTGTTGATATTGCTGTACAATTGAAGTAAAAGAGTGTGGGGATATCACATACCACGAGTATCCTGTGTTGTATATGATATGATGATGACCGGCGAAACTATTGACTGATGTACTCTAATTAGAGTAAGTGGGGCCCTTAACTAATAAACAATAATGTCGAATATTGTGTCGTGGATTGATTTACAGTTGTGAGTATATATTATTGCTTATATATGATATTGCTATATAACGAATGACCGTTAGTCGGTGTGACTGCTTGTACGTGAATTGTTGCATGTATATATATATAGACTGATTGGCTGTACTTATTGAATAGGTAGCTCATTCCTTGCCACATACTTTTCAGGAGATAAATCACATTGACTAGCCACATTGGACTTTGAGCAGTGCCGTCATCTTTATTAGGTGGGTCAGGCGTGATATTTGAAGTCAGAGTTTTGGGCGGTTTGTTTGTTAAATATTCTAGTCTCTTATCGAGTTGTAGTTAAAATTGTGATACTATTTTCCTTGAGATTATGTACATGAACACATCTAGTGTGAATAATATAAACTTTTGGTGATATATATATTATATTGATAAAATAGAAATCATTTTACGAGTTGAAAGGGAATTACTAATAAAATAAGTTCTAATTAAAAAAAAGGGTGAAATAGTGATAATTAGATGTAGCAAGTCGGGGATGCTACACTTATTCATAAATAAACCAATTGTAACAATATCATAAATTTAAATAATCAACTATAGAAAGTAGTCACTCAATAATTATTAAGATGTAGATGAAGTGGTTTTATAGGATAAAAAAGCGGGTTTTGATATCAGGAGAGTTTGTGGTGCTCTACCTGTATTATTATTAGTAGCAGTAGTGAGTGAATGAGAATAATATCCGAGTAAAACAGCAGCATATCTTCAGTTTATTTGCTTAATAAAAATAAAGACATGGTTTTGAGCAGCAGCAGCGTTTTCAAATCTCTCTGTCCGTCACCTTCTCTCTCTCTCTCTCTGATGATTGACTTCTTGCCAACATTCGTCCTAGGTTTACTTTTGTTATACCGCTACTCCCAACGGCTGTAGAGCTTGCAAGCTACCAGATCTTTATTTTTCTCAGCTGACGGCGACTGTTTCTCCGGTAACCAAGCAAACTCCTGACCTCTTTACTAGTCTTAATATCAGAAATAAAATTCATCTGTTTTGGCTCGAAAAGCTTGTGTCTTTTGACTTTATGGTTGTGTAGGTATTGAGAGTGGTTTATCGGTGCATAATGCACTAGCACCTTAGGTATGGATTTTCTTCAAGTACAACTGACAGTGAGATGTATTCTTCAAGAGAATAGAAAAATGCAACTAGGTCTAGTTTGTTATCTTCATTTATTTATTGTTTCGTGAGTGTCATTTATGTTTAAAAGGGGTTATTTCTTTGCCGCGATTTTTCTCATTTTCCTTTTTCAGATTTGTATTACATTCTGAGGAAAATATAAATCTTGTGCTTCTTTTGTTTGATTCGGGCAGGTTTTTACAGGATGGATGCAAATGGTAAAGCACCAAAGATTAGCGGAGAAATAAGTATGACGGAGAATCAGAAAACAGCTACTGATGTCATCATTAACGTTCCTGGGGATGGGAAAGATTCAAAATTTCCAACCCCAGATGTTGCAAAGGATCAAAGACATAGACTTTCAGCTGATTCACCTCATAAAGCGTCAAGTGATTCAGCATTTAGTGCCCAAAAGTCAGTGTCCATTAGTTGTCCTTCTCCTGAAATTGTAAGAATTGGTCCTAGCTCCAATAGGCCTCCCAAAATCCCCACTAGCGAGACTCTCACTCGGAGGAAATCTTTATCAAGGTCAGTTTACTCAAAGCCAAAATCTAGATTTGGTGAACAGTCTGTGACGATTGATGGTAAGATGTTTGAGGAAAATGGACCCTCAGCGGAAGAAAATGTCATATCTACTCAGAATTCACCTAATACGAAACTGGATGTTAATAGTGCTAGCATGAAAGAAATTAGTAGGTCCGTGCCGATTACTCCAAAAACACCATTGATGTCATCTCCTGGTGGTTTTAGAGGAGTGGATGAGGACGAGGAAATATATAAAAGAGTCAGCAGTAGGAAAAAGCTTAAGTATAGGAAAGTGAAAGCCAAGGTTTTGGTTGAGTGGTTGCTGTTTCTATGCATTCTTGGGTGTTTGGTTGCAAGCTTGACTGTACATTGGTTGCAAAAGTTGACACTCTGGGGATTGCCTATTTGGAAGTGGTGTGTGCTTGTTTTGGTGACTTTTAGTGGCTTGTTGGTTACTGAATGGTTGATGCATTTTGTTGTTTTGTTGATCGAGCTAAACTTTTTGCTGAAAAAGAAGGTATTATATTTTGTTTATGGTCTGAAGAAGAGCGTTCAGACCTGTATTTGGTTGGGTTTAGTGCTCGTCACTTGGGTTCTGCTATTCCAGGAAGCGGTGAAGGGGTCCCGTCTGACTACCCGAATTTTGGATTTCATAACTTGGACTATTGGTGCGATGCTTATTGGTGCGTTTTTATGGCTCTTGAAGACTTTGCTGCTGAAGATTTTGGCATCTTCTTTCCACGTAAATACATTCTTTGATAGGATTCAGGAGTCAATCTTCCATCAGTACATATTACTCACACTGTCTGGCCCGCCAGTTTTGGAGTCGGCAGAAATGTTGGGGAAAACAAACAGTAATGTGAGTCAGTTCAGTTTTCGTGTGACAAAGAAGGGGAAGGAAGGCAAGGAAAAGAAGGAGAAAGAGGTGATTGATATAAATAAACTCCATCAGATGAAGCAAGAAAAGGTCTCCGCCTGGACCATGAAGATGTTGGTTGATGTAATATCTAATTCAGGTCTCACGACGCTTTCAAATGCAATTGATGAAAGTGTCTATGATGGAGGTAATGAACAAGCAGATAAGGAGATAACAAATGAGGAGGAGGCAATTGCAGCAGCATATCACATCTTCAGGAATGTAGCTCAGCCTGGTTGCAAGTGAGAAAAGCCATCTATTAGGATTGTGCTTACAGTTGCTCCAGCAACGTCCATTTCTCTCACTGTTGCATTGTAATCTTGAATGTACAGGTATATTGATGAATATGACCTAAGGAGATTCATGCTGAAAGAAGAGGTTGAGCTTGTAATGCCAATGATTGATGTGGCTGAGACTGGGCAGATTGACAGAAAAGCTTTGACAGACTGGGTGGTATGTCCTTTATTTTCATTCTCGTTAACTTGAAAGCTCAGTGGATTTCACATCGCCTTTTTGCAGTTGTCGTCCTAATATGGAAAAATTCTGAAAATTGTTTAAAGATCTGTGTAATACTTTGTGGAGATAACTAGAAATAAGAAGTTACAAAAAGGAAGAGTTCTTCAAGATTTCTCCATTGGAATTGACTTTTGCTAAAATTCAGAGATACTAAATAAAAATTAAAACTAAAAAACGTAATCTATATGTTTGTCTGCCTGGTAACTTTTTGTATAGCTATGTTATAGTTCCACAGGAAAAATTTCTCTACATTGTTATGCAGGTGAAGGTTTACAATGGTCGCAAAGCACTAGCTCATGCTTTGAATGACACCAAAACAGCTGTAAAGCAACTGAACAAGCTCGTGACAGTGATTTTGATTATTATCATCATAGTAGTGTGGCTTCTCTTGACGGGAATAGCAACCACCAAAGTGCTTGTTTTTCTCTCATCACAGCTTGTTTTGGCTGTTTTTATGTTCGGAAACACTTGCAAGACTATATTCGAAGCTATTATCTTTGTGTTTGTGATGCATCCGTTCGATGTTGGCGACCGTTGTGTCGTCGATGGTGTCCAGGTAACTGGTGGAAGTTGCTCATGCTTCAGTTTGTTGAGTCCTTTTTTTTATTAAATACATTTCTCTTTGCATAATTACAGGTGGTCGTGGAAGAGATGAATATCTTAACGACTGTCTTTTTGAAGTCTGATAATGAGAAAGTATATTATCCGAATGCTGTTTTGGCTACCAAACCCATCAGCAATTTCTATAGAAGCCCAGATATGGGTGATTCACTTGATTTCTGCATTGATTTCAAGACGCCAATGGAGAAAATCGGTGCTTTAAAAGAGAAAATAAAGAAGTAAGTTACATTTAGCTTGCTTTCTTGTGGTAATAATAAAATTTGTTGTCAATATAGATTTTATCATCAATGAAGGAATTAAATATCTGATTTACCTAACTTGGGAATCAACTTCATATTTCTGTTTTCGTGGCTGTGATTACAGATAGAAGCTTGTTCTGTACTTTAGTTCTGAATGTAATTTGATTCTACAATAGATTTTCACAAGAACTACCTGTTTCCTTTCGAACGCAAAATTGGAGGAATAGGTTCCCATTTTAGGGAGAAACCCCACAACATAAATTGACGTGATAGTCGATTATATACAAGTAAATTAGATATATATGCTCTTTACATTTGTTCATCTTGTAATTGCATTCTGAACTGTCAGGTACTTGGAGCAAAACCCGCAGCATTGGCATCCTAATCACAACTTAGTCGTGAAGGAGATTGAAAACGTGAACAAGATAAAGATGACTCTCTTTTTCAATCACACAATGAACTTCCAAGACTATCCAGAGAAGAGCAGACGCAAAACGGATCTGGTCCTGGAGATGAAAAAGATTTTTGAAGAGCTGAATATCAGATACGATCTTCTTCCTCAAGAAGTTCACCTTATGGATTCACAAACAACAGCAGCGGAAACCAGCAAATGATTGTGATCCATCTCAAAAACTCACCAGCATTTTCCACTCTAGTAAGTCTTCTTTTGTCCTCAGAAAATTAGTGTTCTTTAGACCAATTTCATTTTCTGGTGCAAACGAAGAGCATGGGGCGATTTTCTTGTTTGCATGTGGAAAATCAATTCCTTGTCAAGAGATTTACACATGTGCTGCCTGTTCTTTACGGGTAATGCTGCTGACAGTAGTTTTTGTTGGTTGTGAGTGCTGAAGGATTCGTTAAGAAAGAAAATGGCCATGGAGGTTGGTTAAAGCAGACTCATAATAAGCAGCAGCAGTTTTGTAATGTGTACATATGTAGTCCAGAACTACAAGATGAGGATGGATTGGAGGACTTAGCATTCATGCTTCAGCTTTGCCTTTGCATTTCTTAGAATTTTGCTTGTGTTACATTGAATTTTGGATTTCTAGGTTCGAAGTTGAAAACTATTACAAAATCCACGAGGTTTTGTCCGAATAAAACTCAAGTTTCAAAATCAAGAAATTCTGAATTCAAATTTCACTAATTTTAGTATTTACTTGTGTAATAATTGAAACTTGTTAACTGCAGATTGAAGTCTTTTGATGTAATGGTCCATATTGGCTCCAACATTCCCCTGGAGAAATTATATTATTTGCAACAAGATACATTTCAAATCTGCTGCCGGATTATATTATAAGGTTTCGACTTGTTGAAAAACCATGGAATGGGAATCGGTTACCCCCATCAATCCTGTCTTCTCTTCCAACAGATTTTCTACTATGAACAATTTATGTTAAACAAGGGTCACATTTAAAATGTTAAATTGTCATGTAAGAGAATGGTTTAATATTGATATCTTACAACACCCTCCTTGTTTGGAAGGAGAATGATGTCAATTCAATCAAGTGTTTCCTTGTTTTCGACATTTGAAACATTGATATTTAGGAAATCCGACGAATCTTGATAAGCTTATCCCTGCCATGAATCCGCCACGTAAAAACCCATTCGGATGCCACCTCATCAAAGT